>NW_026611114.1:44653-121694 GCF_029633865.1 Lampris incognitus
TCCAACAGTCGATACCAGCCGTTTGGGTACACGGGGGGCAGCTCTCCGGTCTTCCGCCTCCGGCGCACCTCGTTCGCCGCCTCGGCGCGAGATCGGCCGTCCTCGCTATGTACCCCACGTCGTCCTTCGCCCTCAGCAGCTCCAGGGGGCAGAACAGCAGTCGGTACAGCCAGCCCATGGCGAGGAGCGAGATCCCGGCCACGATGCAAACCACAGCCCGCGCCGGAGCACCGATCAGCCCCGTTTTCCTCCACATCCAGTTCCCGTTATCCACCCAGTCCAGCTGGTCTCCCACGTCCATGAGGAGCACCGCGCCCAGTCCCATGCCGATCACGGCGGCCGCCTTCCCCGGGAAATGCTGTGACTCTCCATCCCGCCCCGCTCCTCCTCTCGCCTCCTCTCTGCCACCGTGCGTCCCCGGTGACACTCCGCGTCGCACTGTCGCCGACTGCCGTGCAGGCGCGCCGACAGAGCCCGTGTCAACCAAGTCGGACCCGGGTTTGCTTAAAAAAAAAGAAACGACCCGCTGCCATGGAGACACGCGCGCACCTGTGTCACTTTTGTCATGATTTGTCACGGGGGGAGTTGACGACGACACGGGGCGTCTTGGAAACACGATGCGCAATTTTGGGTTACGCCACACCCACGAGGACAGGTGTATGTCTAGCAGCCTAATAATGTAACGATCCTGTCGCTTCACAGCAGTCAGCCTATGACGTGGACCTTGTCCTTATCCCAGGTGGGGGTCACCGGAGGCGTGCCAACATATGGCATAACCCCCCCCCCCCCCAATAATGGCTATTTCAGGCTTAAACCCATCATATGGTGGTGTCTCAAAGCTTATTTTGCTCCTATAAGGTAACTGATGCTACCTTTTTAGAACAGTTTTTTTTGGGGGGGATAGGTCATACAACCCCAACCCCCGCCCCCCCGCCCCGCCCCGCCTCCATGTGAAGGTTCTGTAGCGGTTAACTGTGGTGCCATGGATACACCGCCTGCACAGATGTCGAGCAAACATTTGGATCCAGGATCGATCAGTTTTCCCCAGCAGCTCGAATGACGCACGGCCTGCCTGCCTGCATGGTGCCGGTATGATACCGGTGATGTCCAGGGGCACACGTGTCACGGCTCATCATAAAGGTGACTGGGGCCTTTGAGGTATATTAATATCCCATGGTGTATTCACCAGCAGGTATCATTAGGATTATACTCATTTTATTTATTTATTTGGGGGGGGGGGTTCTCCCATTTTCTCAACCGTTATATCCGGCCAATTACCCCGTCCCGATCTCTGCTCCACTCCCTCTGACGACCCGGGGAGGGCTGCAGACTACCACGTGCCTCCTCCGATCCATCTGGAGACGCCTTCTTTTCACCTGACAGTGAGGAGTTTCGCCAGGGAGACGTAGCGCGTGGGAGGATCACGCTATTCCCCGGCCGACCAGAGGGGGCGCTAGTGCAGCGACCAGGACACATGCCCACATCCGGCTTCCCACCCGCAGACACGGCCAATTGTGTCTGCAGAGACGCCCAACCAAGCCGGAGGTAACACTTGGGGATTCGAACCGGCGATCCCCGTGTTGGTAGGCAGTGAATAGACCGCCGCGCTACCCGATTTGTTGTTTTATTTCATTTTACTTTAATTTTGTTTTGCTTTTATGGGGCCTGGGAGCAGTCAAATGAAATTAACTTCCTATTTCCAAAGGGCACTTTAGGAAATCGAGGGCCCACGATGCTACTTGGTTCACAAAACAAAACAAAACACAAAACACCATGTTTAGTTGTTATCCAAGAGCACTGAGTGACGAAACCTGGGTCCGACCCCTATAGTTCAAGGTACCACAGTGAAGCAAATATCAGGAATGAAGACTGACGTGGACACCATTTGATATTTGGTGTCAAAATACTGACAACACAGCAGCAATACCCCGCAGCACGGCGAAGTCAACCCACAACATCTGCAAAGCAAAGAGAAACTCAAAACACAACGGCGTGACGTCACAGCTTATTGGGCAGGGAGGCCGTGTGGTGTCCCTGAGCAAAACTCTTGGATCTGCGCCAGCGCCAGGGTTTCTTTTCCTACACCACTCTTTCTCCTCCATCTGTAGCGAGTCACGTGATTAGAGGTTATACATTAACGATTCAATTGATGAAATTCTCAAAGGGGCCATCAAGCAAAACATACAGTATGCAAAAAAGGTTCCAAGTGACATTTTCATAACAATTTGAATTTTGAATTTGAATTTTTTATTATATATTGTATGATCATTTTATGCTCGTGACCATGACATCACTGTGTGGAACTGAGTCATACTGTGTGGCTATCTGGCCTCCAACCGCCAAAGCAGCAGTTTAGACCATATCATGTATTTCATGAAGACCTACCTGCAACATCCGGGGTTTTTCCCCCCTTTAAAGACAAGTAGAGGAAAATTGTTGCAATTACTGGTTTTTTTTGGAGGGGGGGGGATTTTCCCCCTTTTCTCCCAATTGTATACGGCCAAGTACCCCACTCGCCTCCTCCGATGCATGTGGAGTCACCAGCCGCTTCTTTTCACCTGACAGTGAGGAGTTTCGCCAGCGGGGATGTAGCGTGTTGCAGGATCACGCTATTCCCCCCAGTTCCCCCTCCCCCCTGAACAGGCGCCCCGACCGACCAGAGGAGGCGCTAGTGCAGCGACCAGGACACGTACCCACATCCGGCTCCCCCACCTGCAGACACGGCCAATTGTGTTTGTAGGGACGCCCCGACCAAGCCGGAGGCAACACGGGGATTCCAACCAGCGATCCTCATGTTGCTAGGCAACGGAATAGACCGCTAACTGCTGATTTTTGAAAAAAAAAATTCCGAATGTTTCTTTGTGCTGAATCTGTAACGATCTGAGAGAGACTGGCGGGTGAGAACCCAGACGCGCGAGTCAAAGACAGGCGGGGTTTGGTGACGAAACTGTTCACGTGGGTCACAAGACAGGCAGAGGTCAGGATGCCGGGAAACCCGTTCGATCGGTGGCCAAGACAGACGAGGAGCAGGCGGACGGGCAAACAGATTCATACGCGGCTCAGGTTACCGGGGTGTCAGGTCACAACAGGCGACCAGAGCAGACAGGGGGCAGGCAGAAGAAGGCGGGAGTCCAGAAGTCAGGCAGCACGGTCGTGCAGAATAATCACACAGACAATGCTGGCTAGCAAGGCGGCAAAACACACCAGACAATCTGGCAGGCGACTGGCGAAGAGGGGGCGGCATAAGTAGTGTGGGCTGATTGGTGGGAATGAGCCCACACTACCGAGGAGGAGCTGGGCGGGGGAACCAGGAGAGGGGAGGGGTGAGACAGCCAGGCCGGAAGGGGAGACGGGGATCTGATAGTGATCTGGCGACAACTGGGTGATTCGGTGAAGAAAAGGTTACGGCTGAGGTTGTGAACTAGAAGGACTGGTGGACGGTGTGGCAGAATCGTGAACGACAGATGGAAGACCGGGCAGGACGCTGGTCCAGAGAGTCACAAAACGCAGCCTCATTTTCTGCCCGACAGAGTTTTCGTCCATCTTGGAATTGATTTCCAGGAACTGGTGTCCGGTACTGGTGAACTTAGGCCAGGTCACTGGCACCTTCATATTGCCTTTGTTGGGATCTCTGTGAATACAGGGTACAATATAAAGAACGACAGAATTAGAACTATCTATCTATCTATCTATCTATCTATCTATCTATCTATCTATCTATCTATCTATCTATCTATCTATCTATCTATCCATCCATCCATCCATCCATCCATCCATCCATCCATCCATCCATCCATCTATCCATCTATCTATCTATCTATCTATCTATCTATCTATCTATCTATCTATCTATCTATCTATCTATCTATCTATCACTCACTCACTCACTCACTCACTCACTCACTCACTCACTCACTCACTCACTCATACACACACCAAGATCTGTCTTGAAATGGGTAATAGACATCGATCCATCGAGGGAAATGGACACTGAATGCGGTGCAAATCTTAACTGTGAGTTATTTTTAAAAGCAGCGTTTTGCAAATGTATTCAATCTCTGAATGTGCCCAGTGTGTATTTTACCCAGTCTTGGCGAAGTTTGTCCAGTAGGCGATTAAATATCCAGACAAGTCTCTGTGCCTGTCCCCATAAGCCTTGGGTGTGGTGAAGGGCTTGCCAAACACATACTGCAGATCATCAGCATGGTCGGCGCCTACCCAGTGGGGGTAGGGTCTGCCAGGGCCAGCCATTAAGTTGGGTTCGGAGAACAAGTAGGAGTACGTACGACCAGACCTGGTGGAGAATATCACTGAAATTGAGCCTAAATGGTGGATACTGAACACATCACCTTCACCTTTATCCTGCATCGGTTTACTCCTTCACAAACAATCTTAAATGATATCCAATGCAATTACGTTTAGCACACATTATTCTTTAAAAAGTCTTACATTAGATCAAATATTACAGGTGTTATGTGCAATTTTTCTTGAATTATGTCCTCAATCCTTCAGCGATGTGATTAACAAATAAGCAGTCCGAGTCTCATTAATCCATAAATCCAAGCATGCAATATATATATATCTATATATATATATATATATATATAGATATATATATATATAGATATAGATATATATATAGATATATAGATATATATCTATATATATATAGATAAATAGATAAATAGATAAATAAAAACAAAAAACTGTACACACTCAAACTGAAAGGTAAGGGGATACATAGCACATTTGAAGACATCTCTCATTTTCAAGCATCCTCAATCGCAGTAGTGTGCCGTGGGGTTTCAGTCAGGGTCTTCAGTGATGAATTATCCCCCCCCCCCCCGAAACACACACACACAAATTTCTCATATGGGTGCCAATACAGCCAACACAGCCACACACAGAATACACTATCACTACATCACCACCAACAAGACAGCTGATCATCAACAACCACAACACACACTACTGTGCACTATAGCAGCTGTTGCAGCATCACCATCACATCTTCCTTTATGCCACTCAGCAACCAGATTGCATAACATGGCACAACAACAACAGGGTATCTGGGTAGCAGAGCGGTCTACTCCATTGTCTACCAACATGGGGATCTCCGGTTCGAGCCCCCGTGTTACCTCCGGCTTGGTTGGGCGTCCCTACAGACGCAGTTGGGAAGCCGGAAGTAGGTATGTGTCCTGGTCACTGCATTGGCCTTCTCTGTTTGGTCGGGGCGCCTGTTCAGGGGGGGAGGGGGAACTGGGGGGAATAGCGTGATCCTCCCACCTGCTACGTCCCCCTGGCGAAACTTCTTACTGTCAGGTGAAAAGAAGCGCCAGGCGACTCTACATGTATCGGAGGGAGGAGGCATGTGGTAGTCTGCAGCCCTGCCTGGGTCGGCAGAGGGGGTGGAGCAGCGACCGGGGCGGCTCAGAAGAGTGGGGTAATTGGCCAAATTCAAGTTGGGGAGGAAAAGGGGGGGGGCAACAAACAAGTTTTCAGCAGCTGATGTAACAGCGTTCACCAGTCACTCGCCCAACTTCAGCAAATTCAATAAGAAATATTACAATTTTTAAGTTACATTTGCCGGCCTTGGTAAGCCCATCCATCTCAGGTGTAGGTCTTCTTCTAGTAATTATTTCCTTCTTGTCTCCAAACGGGTGCCTTGAGAAAGGCACACGGAGTAGATCGGCAACAAGATTGTCAGTAGCTGTGCATGCGGCGGCCATTGTGTTTTCCATCAGCTTAGTTCGCTCACAACCTGCCAGAGGCTCAAGCTCAAAGTTGATGACAACACTGGGGGCTGGCACCAATAAACTGCAGGGCCCCTGGGATGTTCTGTCAAGGACAGGCTAGCGATACCAGTAGTGCAGGCCCAAGGAGCTGCGATGCGTTTAGATGACATTCCGATATAGGAATTCTCTTCCCGGCCCCAGGACAAAACAAGTAACTGAATTCAGACACCTTCCAGGCACACTTTAATTTAACGGTGAAGAACAAATAATGATTTTGATTGATAATGATTTGTTGACGGGGCCAGCAGAGAAGGCCCCGATGGCTCTTACAGCCCACCACTGCGTTGTTAGTTTTCTGTCATCCCTTGCTGCATAGTTTGCTGAGGGCAAGTTAAAAGTACAATAGGCAATTGATGCGCACGGCGGCTGTCTGCCCCAATCCTGCCCTTGTTTTGGTCAGACTTTGGAAACGTCGTTTGCAAATGAGAAAACCAGGCAATACCACGATGCTTTCAACTCCATTAGAGGTTTTCACATGTCTGTTTCTCACACTATTCCCCAGTGTTTATCGATGATGAGTTATGTCATGTTTGCTGTTGTCAGAAGAGTGCTTGTGTTATAACCATCGCAACACACGCCATTATGGATTGTGCCTTTAAGTGCAAGTCAAGTCTTTTGGGGTCTCCTCTGGCCTATCTCTTGCATTTTTCAATGCAGAAATCTGGGAAATGTGTGTGTGTGGGGGGGGGTCGACTTTGTTTCAACCAGTATGACTCAGTAATACCTGCTGATAGTTTTATTTCTTACTAACATGATCGGCGTTCATTTCCATTGAAAAAAAGTTCCAACATCCTATCAAGTATATTGAATTTAGTTGTTCTATTGTCTAAGCCCCACTTGCTCATATTTTTGGTGAATCCAGCCACCGGTTTTTGAGATATCTTGCTGACATATACAGACAAACATGAAATAAAGGGCTAAAAACTTAACCTCCTTGACAGAAGTAACAAGGAGCTGGCCTCACTTGGCATTGGCAGCATGGAGGTACAGGGATGCCTGTATGGCAGCCAGGAAGATGTAATCCGTTCCAATGTCCACAGCAGTGATCTTGATGGCATACTGGCTGGGAGTTGGTCCCCAGTTGGAGGAGTATTCGGCAAACGCAATGTCCAGTCCTGGTTGACCCTTCTCCTTGGTATAAACACGCAGGAGTCTCCTTACATCCTCTCTGAAACGACAGCAAATAAGGGTGAGTGAAGAAACCAAAACACCCCTCTTACTGCTTCAGAGATGACTGCATTTCTAATGAATTGTGCACATTAATACTGCCCCGTAGCACTATGGGTAAACTTGCCAGCTCTATTGTGTGTACTCACGGTCAGTTTATACAGGTTTAAAGGCCTTCTTTATGGGAACACTGGGAGAACCAACGTAGTGAAACACCCTCTATTTTAATCAACCAGACTTACATTGGAGTGTCCTCTTTGCCGTCCAGGGAAGGAATGTCTTTGGCTGTGAAGACGTGTCCATCCATGTTATTGACCCCTGCAAGGTAGTCAAAGTCTGCAGCATTGTGAAACAATTTGCCAGGCTCATCAGGAATGAAATCTCCATCAATTACAGGAGTCAAAAGGAGGAGCAGTACACCAGGTTCTGAAAAGGTTTGGTACAGCATTAACTGGCAACTTATGTTTACTATGGGTCACAAAGATACTGCAAAAGAAAAAAACAATTCACTTTATCATATCATTTTTATTATGGTATTGATTTATTAGATCAGCACTTGGTAACTCTGATGTAAAAAGTGTTATAGAAATTAAAAAATATCTATCTATCTATCTATCTATCTATCTATCTATCTATCTATCTATCTATCTATCTATCTATCTATCTATCTATCTATCTATCTATCTATCTATCTATCTATCTATCTATATATATATAAAGGCTGGATTTGAATATCCTAGTATTCGGATATTCGTTTGTTGGGTAGGTATTCGGTTTCAATTTTGGGATTCAGATATTCAGGGTTTTGTTTTTTTTTTTTTTACTTAATGTAGGCTATCAATAAAGGTGAACTGCAAAATACATTTGTCAGCCCATTCTTGTACTATATTTATACCCCCCCTTCTCTCCCCAGTGGCACCTGACCAATTACCCCACTCTTTCTTTATTGTAGTATTCCTTCTTGCATATATCCTCATAATGTTAGTTAGCTTGTTTTTATATCTTTTGTATTTTACTTCTGCTTCAATGGTTCTGCGCTTTATGAATTCTTTATACAGGTAATTTCTTATGACAAGTGTCACGTAGCCCCTTTGTGATCCATGGACTATCTTTATATTTCTGTTTACCATTGAATTGTTCTATTGGGCAATTTTTTTATCATTTAAGGGTTGAAATATTTTTAGGAATGAATTGTAATATTTTTATTTTTCTTTGTATAATATTTGTATGCTATATTCCAGTTATGTGTTAGTAACTGATTTTTGAAAGCATTCATGGATTCCTCTGTTCTTACTCATATATATAATGTTGTTGGGAACTTTGTTCTTTCTAAAATTACAATCGATAGACTGTAAAAACTGGTAGATGGTCACCGATGTCATTTATTAAAAGCCCGCTCTCAGTGTGGCCTTCTATAATATTTGTGACTATATTGTCTATTAAGGTGGCACAGTGTGGTGTGATTCTGCTAGGTCTAGTGACCCAAACTATATATTGTATTAATGAACTCTTCTGTCTTATTGTGCTTATTTGGATTTAACAGGTCCCTGTTGAAATCCCCACACATGATCATATTCTATTGTGTTGATTTTGAATACATTTCGTCTATCCTGTCCTTAAATATTGGATCCCGGTAATCTGTATACGTATACAACTTACCATTACATTGTTCTCTTTTTTTCCCCATACAGATTTCAATTGTGGTACATTCCAGCACATCATCAACAGCTGTTGACATACCTTCTACCACCTTGTAATTGAGGCTGTTGCTCAAATACAAAGCAACCCCCCTCCTTCCATTTTTGTTCCTCCTGTTCTTATAAGACAATTCGTATCCAGCTAACTCAGTGTCTCCAGCCAGAGACGAAAGACTGCTGTCTGGTCTTCCAGTCACACATCAAATGTGCTTTCTTTCACCTCAAAAACATCTACAGACTCCGGCCATTACTCTCAGACTCCGTGGCAGAGACCTTCATCCATGCCTTCATCACCTCCCATCTGGATTATGGCAATGGAGTCCTGTCTGGGATATCTAGCAAAGCCTTAGACAGGCTTCAGTATGTGCAGAATTCAGCTGGCAACACATCACTCCCACCCTTGTCCACCTTCACTGGCTCCCGGTCAAATCCCGCATTTCTTATAAAATCCTGCTCCTCACCTTCAAATCCCTCCATGCCCATATCCCCCAGTACCTATCAGACCTCCTCAACCCCTATATTCCGTCCTGGAATCTGCAGTCCGCAGACAAAGGCCTGCTTTCCACCCCCCACACCAGCCTGCGGACTTCTGGAGATAGAGCCTTTAGTGTGGCAGCCCCCACCCTTTGGAACTCTATTCCAGCAGAGATCCACAACGCTGCTTCCTTGGACAATTTTTAAAAATGACTACTGAAAATCTACCTTTTTACTTAGGCCTATGGTCCGTAGTCTTTTGGTCTTTGTTTTAATCTTTTTATTTATCTAGTGTAAAGCATCCTTGGGTTCCTTGAAAGGCGCTATACAAAACCAAGTTGTTGTTGTTGGGCTGGTCATGGTTGTGTATAATGTTTTACTTTGCATGTTTTATTGATTGGTGTGTTGAACTCTGTTGTGATTGTGAGTGGTGAAATGTTTTATAGTATAGGGAGCCTCATTCCAGTGTGATGGTACATTTTTTCAGTAACATGAAATAACACTCACTATCTGGAGATCCTGGTGTCACACGAGGAGCAGCCATAGTGAGAGCCTTCGCATCAGTCAATTTTAGACAGGCTGCCATTGTGTTATCCACTGGGCAGCCAACCTTCTGGGCAACCTGAGGACATGAGGGGAAATGATGAATGAGCTTGTAATATTTGTAAAACACATTCCTCATATTCATTGGAAACTCCTCTAAAATTAACTTTTAGGTCATTATTTTGTAACAATAAACAGTTTCCCATAAAATTAATGTATTGTTTGTTGTAGAAGTTTTGATTATGAGCAAAAGATTAGGAAAATTGTAGTCCAGTGAAATCGGTAGAGTGTATTCTTTTAAAAAATAAAAAGAGGGGAATCCAGGTAGCGTAGCGCTCTATTCCGTTGCCTACCAACACAGGGATCGCCAGTTCGAACCCCGTGTTACCTCCGGCTTGGTCGGGCGTCCCTACAGACACAGTTGCCCTTGTCTGTGGGTGGGAAGCCGGATGTGGGCATGTGTCCTGGTCGCTGCACTAGTGCCTCCTCTGGTCGGTCAGGGTGCCTGTTCGGGGGGGAGGGGGAACTGGGGGGAATGGCGTGATCCTGCCCTGCACTACGACCCCCTGGTGACACTCCTCTCTGTCAGGTGAAAAGAAGAGGCTGGTGACTCCACATGCATCGGAGGAGACATATGGTAGTCTGCAGCCCTCCCCGGATCAGCAGAGGGGTTGGAGCAGTGACCGAGACGGCTCAGAAGAGTGGGGTAATTGCCCAAGTACAATTGGGGGGAGAAAAAGGGGGGAAAGAAAACATTTTTAAAAAAGAAAAAAATATGGACCATCATATTCCCATACTTACATTAAACACCTATAATTATATCATAGTTATTGTAGTTATATATAATTGTAAACAAGTTCAATATAGCAACACTTGGATGAAGGGAAGCAATATTATACAACAGTAAAATAAAATTAGTATAACAGAGTAACACAATAGTTATACATCCCCTTCCTTAACTAGCTCAGGAAGTAAGTCAGGATGATGTTAAAAATCATTTGATGCCCTTTAAAATATTTAACATTAAGAGGGTGGGTTCCATCATTATCTGTCTGCATGGTATCCAATAGTAATACAAAGGTTAATTACCTCGACTGCTACTTTACGGGGGGCCCTGTTGAGTGCCCAGGGGCAGACGGCGACTCCACTCTGAGCAATGGCCCTCTTGAACAACCCTTTGTTGTGGGGAGTCAGAGTCTGATATAGGAGTACACACATTAATATTACAATTTAGAGTTGACAGAGTATCTATTTGTGTATATAATGAAACACAGACAGAGGAGGAAAAGAAAATACATTGTGCAGGGGAGACTACTGATTGATAAGGAGAAGAAACAGAAAAATGAAACTCGCAAAAAATTGAAACTTGACAGCACTGCGGTGGAAATTCTGTTGATAAATTTCACAGCCAATCTTCAGTCACTGTACGAACTGATTTGATTGTGCATGTAAGAACTGATTTGATAGAACACATGGCGTTTTAGCTTGGCATGACTTGCAAATTACTGCACTTACTGCTGCTTGATTATACCAGTTTTGGTATTGGATAGCTAGATAATCTTAGAAAAGTATGGAGTGGAAATACATTTCATAAATTTTTATTTAGTGTATTCTAACCTCCATATGCATGTTGTCTAGAGTTTTTGTAAGTCGTCATAGGGACTGCCCCCTTGTGGACAATGTCCTCAAGCCAACAACACCACTGAAAATCCTGAATTTTGGACCAAAAACAGAAGACATAAATTCTCAACCGACAAGATCAACACTGAAATCCTGGCTGGAGAACCTTGACCCTCCTTGTGTTTTAATCTGAAGTGATTTCTCTTTTCTTTGAAATCAAAACTGGGGATGATACCAGGTCTGTTAATTGTAATAATACTTTACAAACTCGAGCATTAAAACTGGCACAGGAGTCGATGATACGATCAAAACAAAAATGACTCTGCCCTCATTATCTCAGGGGGTTGGAGGCATAATCGATCTGAAATTAAAACACTAATATTTTCTAACATCACATTACTTTGATTATCATGCATGTTGTAGTTTCTTTTTCTCCCAAAAAGGTATGAAATGTAGATTTCAGTTTAATATTATGTTTCAACAATATTTAGAAATAGTATCTCATAACTGCTGTTTGTAGTCACCACAACGAAATCCACAATGGTTTGGGAGCTCTGAGGGAAGGGAATGGTGTTACTTAGGCACAGCTATCAAAAACCATATACAACTAGAAAGAAGTACTTCATATATACTAATATTTTTGTTTAGGTTTTCATTTGGGATGTGGTTCAGCCAGGGGAGCACAATATTCTAGAATTCTGTGGCAGTTGGAAGAATGAAGAAGGATCAGATTGTCATGAAACATTAGAGAGCACAAAAGGATGTAATTTGGATTTTGTGAATGCCCACTTCCTACCCAGCCACTGACCCTCACCGCACGTCACTGCTAACGAAACAGGACTTAATACATATCATAACTGTAATAGTAATACTGTCTCTATGTCCACTCTCCTTTTGCTTGTTTACTAGATGCCCTCAGAGGATGGTTTCAGAGAGGCAACTAAAATAACTGATAGCAGATGACAAAAAGTATGCGACTAAAAATACAAATACCCTGTCCATGAGAGGCAGCGAAATTGCATCAGTCTGTTCATGATGTGTGTTAAGTTCTCACCACGCATGCGTGATTATTACTTCCTACAATGACTGGAGATTGGCTGTAATCTTCATTAACAGAATTTCCACCTACCTGATAACAGCAATGCCATGAGTGCTATGTAGTTTAAACTGCTCTTCATACCCATATTGCATTGTCATATGGCTATTATCTTAATATTTCCAAATGGCTCAGGGCTACGGATCCAGTTCACACTATGCTACTGTCCTTTAAAATTCAGTCCATAAGATGAAGCAGATTTCTGTTATTTTTTGTTTTGGATTTCCCCCCCCCCTTTTTTTCTCCCCAGTTGTATCTGGCCGATTACCCAGCTCTTCCAAGCCGTCCTGGTCGCTGCTCCACCCCCTCTGCCAATCCAGGGAGGGCTGCAGACTACCACATCTCTCCTCCGATACACGTGGAGTCGCCAGCCGCTTCTTTTCACCTGACAGTGGAGGTTCACCGGGTGGACATAGTGCGTGGGAGGATCACGCTATTCCCCCCCCCCCCAAACAGGCGCCCCGACTGACCAGAGGAGGCGCTAGTGCAGCAACCAGGACACATACCCACATCCGGCTTCGCACCCCCAGACACAGCCAATTGTGTCTGTAGGGATGCCCGACCAAGCCGGAGGTAACACGGGGATTCGAACCGGCGATCCCCGTCTTGGTCGACAACGGAATAGACCGCCATGCTACCCAGATGCCCAGACTTCTGTTTCAGTTGAATAAATTGCCAGTGGTGTTGTAGTCGTGGTTTACTGGAGAAGCAAACCTGTGACTGGCACATTCAGCATCCGCTCAAATTTGGAGAGTTCACATAGTAAGTGTCAATCAAAGAGCTGGCAGCATATAAACATAACAACATGAGAAGACAAACTTGTTAAATAATAGATTTACACAGCTTCTAACCTGGAAGCTGACACTGGCTCCACCAGCAGACTCCCCAAAGATGGTGATGTTGTCGGGGTCTCCTCCGAAAGAACGGATGTTCCTGTGCACCCAGGCAATGGCAGCATGCTGATCCCACAATCCATAGTTTCCTGTCACAATGAATGGGAATTAGATGCATCTCGCTTTCACAACACATTCTAAGTGCAAACACACCCAGGGCTTGAAAAGTGAATTACATTCTGAAAGAGAAGGCACCAGTGGAACCAAAACATCATGCTATTTTTGATTATTTTATTTATTTATCCACATGTATCGGAGGAGGCATGTGGTAGTCTCCAGCTCTTCCTGGAGTGACTGGGACGGCTCAGAAAAGTGGGGTAATTGGCCAAGTACAACTGGGAGAAAAAGAGGTGGGGGTGGGGTGGGGGTAACCAATAATGGCACTATCTGTTACCAACAATTAAGTACCAACATCAGTGATTGAACTTACCAGGTAGGTCAGAGTCGCCAGTGCTGAGAAAACCCAAGGTCCCTACACGATAGCCGACTGTCACCACAATTACATTTCCCTTGTCTGCGATCTCCTGTCCGCTGTACAGATAGTTATCCAGGAAATTAGGCCCCATTGAGCCTCCAACCAGGAAGCCTCCTCCAAAGAACCAGATCATCACTGGGAGATTGACTGACACTTAAGGGTGTCGGGGGGGGTTAAAAAGAGAGGAATTACTTTCCCATCTACAAAGAAAAATAATAACTTGTTAAGTCTGACATTTATGTTTGTAACACAGGGGAGCTACCGTATCGGCGATGAGGAACCCAGATATTGAGGTAGAGACAGTCTTCACTGCCAAAAGACGAGGTCTGGAGCATGCTCATCTGGAGACACCTCTTGGCAAATTTGGTGGCTTTCAAAATGCCTATGTGGAAAAGAGGGTGCACATCCCTCAACAGGAAATCCAACACATGAAAGAGCAGCACATACACTTACAACAGGGTGAGGACACAACATAAAAAAGATTGTGGTCATTTTGAACAGGGGTGGAGAGCAAACAATTATATTCACTCGAGGACTGAATTATAGTTTTGAAGTACTGCTAGGGACAATTTACTATGGCCGATTCACCTGACCAGCATGTCTTTGGACTTTGGGAGGAAACCGGAGCACGTGGAGGAAACCCACGCAGACATGGGGAGAACATGCAAACTCCACACAGAGGACGACCCGGGATCCCCCAAGGTTGGACAATGCCAATGACTGCTGGGATAGACTCCAGCATCCCACGACCCGAATTTGGATAAGCAGCTTGGATAATGAATGGCTCGAGGTACTGCTAGTTAAGTTGAGTATTACTATTTTATAAGACTGTACAATTCTACCTCACTACATTTCAGAGAGAAATATTGAACTGTTTAGCCCACTATATTGATGTGACAGCTTGTGGTTACAAGTTACTTTGCAGAATACATGTAAGATTTCATATGCATAACATACAATAAGCTCATAAAGTATGATGCATTGTTAAGGGAGCTCAAACCACCCAACGGCATATGAAGTTATTACACCAGCTACAATTACAAAATATCACTGACAGGTAAACAAATAATTTGACACTCTGAAAGGGATCATTTTTCAGAATGAGCACTTTTACTTTGGATACTTATGTACATTTTACTCCTAATACTTCATTCTTTTACTTAGGTTAACCTTTCAATGCGGGGGTATCCGGGTAGCGTAGTGGTCTATTCCGTTGCCTACCAACACAGGGATCGCCAGTTCGAATCCCCGTGTTACCTCCAGCTTTGTCGGGCATCCCTACAGACACAATTTGCCGTGTCTGTGGGTGGCAAGCCGGATGTGAGTATGTGTGCTGGTCGCTGCACTAGCACCTCCTCTGGTCGGTCGGGGTGCCTGTTTGGGGGGGGGGGACTATCAATGCAGGACTCTTACTGGTGTATGGTGTATTCTTCCACTGTTGTATTGTTACTTTTACTTAAGTAAAGGAGTTGAATATATTTTCCACCACTGATTCTGAAAAGGTATTAGGTAAATGAACCCTTCATGATAATGTTTTGTATAGGCAGGATTCCCTATGCTCTAGTAGTGGAACAACAGTGCACTGGGACATGCAATAAAAAAATATTTATTTATTTTTTGAACGGGACGTCAAAAAATGTCACAAATGACACATTTGAGTGTTTAATACTATTGAGTTTGATTTGAACCCACCGTGCCAACCCGGATGAGGTTGGGGTTTCTCAAATGTCCTGGCTTTGGCTGCAAAGGGAATTCCTTTGAAAACGTCCATGGAGCGAAAAAGTCCAATTTGAATGTTCTTCCCTGAAACATGGCCGCCTTCTGTTTCCACGACACCTAGCTGGAGACAAAATCGAAGGCAAAGGGTTTTCTTTCAGCGGGAAATATAACTACCATGTCTATCACAATGTGCCATCTGTTCTTGCAAAACAGTGAAAAATATCAAATAAAATCCAAGTTATGGCACTTTTTAAAGAACTGTTATTAAGGACCTTATTTGATCTTCAATGTTGTAAACAGTGATCAACCTCAGGCATGTTTTTTTTTTTCCATTTTGTTTTTCAACAGAGGGCTGGTAGGGTTAATGTGTACCGGCCTATCTTTAAATGTCCTTTTCTGCTACACATGGGGGAAAATGTTACTGATTACTTTCACAGAACACCATAAAACATGATTAACATATTCATATATATATATATATGAATATTCTAGGAGGTATTATTTAAAGATCAACTAAAAACACACACACAAACTAGAGTGAACGTACTCCTCATAGACTCTGAATGGCTTTTATGCTACACATTTTCCATGAACTACATTTCTTTTGACTTACAGAAGCCGCAGAGGTTGACCCCAGGAACACGGGAAAAGCCAATAAAATCCCCAGAGTTTTTATCATGGCTGTCCTATAGTACTTATAATAGCATGAACCCTTCTTCCAAGAACCCTATATATACAAGACCCCTCCCACATGAAAAAAAATACTGTAAATACAGCTGTTAAGGTCACACCACACAATCTGTTCTGTCTGGACTGGTGGGGAATAGCGTGATCGTGCACATTCTGACTACACTCATATAGTTCGTTGTGCAACTTTCGCTGGACCAAATCTCTTAATCTGAGAAGGAAGATGCAGAAGATAATGCTGTTGAGGGATGATATTTGTATCTGGAAACAGTTGTTTGAGATGTTCCAAACGGTGCTCTATTAAAAGCTTCAGCCTTTGAAGAGTTGAGAGAGCAATACAGGGTGGAAACAGTATTTTCACTATGTCTAACAACTCAAGCAGCATTTGAGTGTAGTCGCTTTCTCCAATGCTGTCGATGAGAGACGGCAGAATCTTTAGCAAAGCCAGCATCTGCCCACAGGACTGTTTCAGCTTATTGTCATTTGATGACAGAGTATTGACAGATATGGGGCAAGGCTTATCCCTCAGTGAGGGAAACCAAGAGTTGCACAGTTGAAGGCGTCTAACTCCATATGCCCTGAAAGCACAAGATGCTTTACAACACGTTTGATTTCGGATGGGACAACACCTTCAAGATGTATGATGTCTTGTAGGGTTTACATCAGTCAGGAAATTCTGTTAATTTGCTTCTGCTGTTTATAACATATGCACTTTTTAGATTTACTCAGAGAGTCAGTGCTTGCCTTTTCAGTGTCACTGCATTGTCTGATATGTCTTGCCATGGTGTTTTTTTTAGCCCCCCCCCTTTCCCCCCAATTGTACCCATCCAATTACCCCACTCTTCCGAGCCGTCCCGGTCGCTGCTCCACCCCCTCTGCCGATCCGGGGAGAGCTGCAGACTACCACATGCCTCCTCCGATACATGTGGCATCACCAGCCACTTATTTTCACCTGACAGTGAGGTGTTTCACCAGGGGGACGCAGAACGTGGGAGGATCATGCTACCCCCCCCCAATTCCCCCTTCCCCCTTCCCCCTGAACAGGCGCCCTGACAGACCACAGGAGGCGCTAGTGCAGCGACCAGGACACATACCCACATCCAGCTTCCCACCTGCACACACGGCCAATTGTGTCTGTAGGGACGCCCGACCAAGCCGGAGGTGACACGGGGATTTGAACTGGCGATCCCCGTGTTGATAGGCAACGGATTAGACCACTACGCTACCTGGAGGCCCCTGCGTGGTCCTTTTTTAACAAAAATAAATAAATAAATAATCTTCCTTAAAAATGTTATGCACATCTTCAAAGTTACATTTGCAATGCCTGCATTCCTTAAATCCAGCAATTTCATGTTGAGCTTAAGTGTCTCCTAACACACACATACAAGCCCCATACATTGTCTTCTCACCATTTGCAGTGACAACTTTCACACCATGATCCAGCTCATCCAAGCCACGGTAGACCCTCTCTAATATCGTATCAATACCACAAAGATCTTTTGGTTTTACATACCATTTTACCAAGCAGACGAATAGCAGCAAGTTATGATCTGTATTTAGAGTTGATGTTAACCTAGGGTGTAATAAATCAACAACAACTTGTTTTTGGTTGCCCGAGATCCAAGAGGATTGCCTAATTCAATTTCATCTGTATGTAAAACGAATTGCAGTGCTGTATGTATTTCCAAAAACAGTGGGTGTGACTGATAAATGTCCCCATCAACTAAATCATGAAAAAAAAGCTGTCCTTTGCATGGCTATGGCCCTTCTTCAATCATTTCACGAATTCTTGGATGCAATAGTAGTTGCCCCAAGCTTCTGACTAATGGTATGTAATGAAAGCAGTTGTTCTTAACGGTAAGGACTCTTGAGTCTCCACTTTTCACATGACATGCTGTATGTTTTGTGATTAATCTCTGGTTCAACTGGTTGGAATTAATCTTTGATGGTACCGTCCTGCAAATGGGTCATTGCAATTTGACAGAAAGGGTCCATAAACTGGTCAAATATCCCCATTACATCCCTCTTCAGTTGATCCGGGTACCCTGAATGTCTCTCAATCATGATACTCATTTGATGTTTTAGGTGCTCTAAAACAGTTCTCTGGGGTGGGTGGGCAAAAAAAACAAAAAAAAAACATTATGTACCTCATACAAAAAAATAAATAAAACAAAACAAAACAAAAACATCAAAGGCATGCCTTTAAGCAATACCTAATGAGAGGAGTATGAATGAGGCCAGCATATTTCATCGCAATTCATCATACAGAATGTTACTGTCAACACTGTTCCAACGGTTATTTCAGTTTGCCCAATCATTATCTTATCTTACAATGCAATGGCAGGGACATGTAATTTTGCATTTGTGTGTCATCATTATGTAACTGCTTTCCTATATTAATAATGGCCTGTGCTGCTACATATGGCTTTTGATTACTATGAGTACACCTCATGAATGAATATAACAGACTATGTCACTAGATGGTAATGAAAGCCATAAGCTTAGTACTTGCTAATAACAAAGCAATACCCTTCATTGGCAAATGACGGCATACCTGTGTGAGTCGATGGATTTCTCTAGCTTGAAGCAGAAATGCAGTTGCATGTTTGAAAACTTCAGTGTCAGCACTGCTAGCTCGACCTGAAACAGATTAGCATACGACATCTTTACTATGACAGGGTAAGATTGGATATTAAATAGCTAGGTAGCACTACCAGACGATCTGACGTTACCTGGCTACTGCTACGTTACTGCTACGTTGTTCAGCCAGGCCCAAAATGGCGACAGAGCGGCACCTTTGACCTCACGACTCCGTATTTTACATGTGTAAACTACTAATAAGTTAGACCCGTTAGCCCCTAGCTAACAGGCCTGACCCTCTAGCCGAGCGGTTAGCGATGTCGCCTTGTGGTGCAGTACAGCCGTTCGAATCCCGCACCGGGCAAGAAAATAACCGGTTACATTGGTGGCAGCGGTGGGAACCGGAAGTGTGCAGATCCTCAGAAGTCTCTTCGGAGCGCGGGAATAACAAAGCGCGAGGGCGCGCCTCCGGGGAGGGTGACGACTGTAAACTACTAATAAGACACGTTAGCCCCTAGCTAACGGGTCTGACCCTTTAGCCGAGCGGTTAGCGGTGTCGCCTTGTGGTGCAGTACACCTTGTGTCGAGTCCCGCACCGGGCAAGAAAATAACCGGTTTCACGTGTACATAAAACTCAACCTTTTTCCACTAACACAATGTACATTCATATTTCACATTCCCTTCATAAACCAGAAAAAAAAGAAGAAGAAAAAAACATTTACTGCCAAACAGTTTGTGTTTATGGCTCCCTCCACACCTTTACGTTATTAGCTCCTTACTAGCGTTCATAAGCGCAAACATTACAAACAAAAGTTCAATGAAATTAGTTTAAACTCACCAAAAACCGTTGTAGGTTATTTAGATAATGCCTTCACCAGTTTCCAACCGGGTAAGTGTTATTTTTCAGGTTCTAATTCGGCTTTTAACGAACCTTCCCGTCCGTTAATTCCTCCGCTTCTCCTCCGTCTCTCTCTCTCGTCTGCCGTCGGCTGCGTTGTTTGCCGCGAGTCTCTTAAAGGGGACGCGCCATTACAACTTCTTAAAGGTATACGTTTAATTGTCCCCGTTAAATTATTGTCAAACCATTAAGCGTACATATTTTAACCAATCAACTTATTTATGTATTTCAATGAATTATTTGTGCTTATTTATGTCATATTTTAATGTGGGTTACAAGTGTAAACTACTAATAAGACACGTTAGCCCCCAGCTAACGGGGTCTGACCCTTTAGCCGAGCGGTTAGTGATGTCGCCTTGTGGTGCAGTACACTCCGTATCGAATCCCGCACCGGGCAAGAAAATAACCGGTTACACGTGCTTCCCACTTTACGTCATGCTCGTCCCTGTGCGTTGTTTTAAGAGTCTATAATTCTGTGTGGTTCTGGGAAGCTCGGCTCCGCAACGGAGTCTGTGATCACTTAACTCAAACTCTGTAATAGACTGGACTACCTTAACTAATGGATTTTTGATCTACCCTGAGGACCCCTCCACCTGATCTTGGGGGAGGGGGGTTGCAATTTGATAGAAACAGTAGAAACTGCATTTTAAATTGCATTATAGCATTTATTCACTCTTTGGGGCAAAAATAAGAGCTTTCAGTTGTAACTTAGATATAGTTAACAAAACAGGATTCTTATGCAGTAACTTTCAGATATATGTAACAAAACAGAATATGTATTCAGTAACTTTCAGATATATGTAACAACAGAATTTTTATGCAGTAACTTTTAACAATGCAAACGGGAGCGAGATCTCTTATTAAAATACAATAAATTACACTGGTGAAACAGATGTAATTAGAGAAAAAAGTCCTGTTACCCTTTATAGTTTAGGTAGATAAAGGTCTCAGTCACATTTGAGTAAAATAATCCTATTTCTGTAAATGTCGTAGGATCTTTTTTTTAAAGATATTTTATTTTCACGGACCCCTTGCAATTACACCACGGACCACTAGGGGTCCGCGGACCCCCGGTTGAGAAACACTGTTCTAAAGCATCCTCTTTCAGTTTTGGTTTCAGTTTGGTCCATAACGCCTGTGTTTTCATTCCTTTCCAGAGTGGTTTGAGTAGGAGAATAGACAGTATTCAGATCCTCTCAACTCAAGGTTGAGCGAGACGCTTAACCCCTAACTGCTCCTGGTGAGCAGGTTGGTGCCTTGCACGGCAGCCTCCACCATCAGTGTATGAATGCGTGTGAATGAGTGAATGTGGGGCGCACACTGTAAAGCACTTTGAGTGGTCAGCAGTCTAGAAAAGCACTATATTAATGCAGTCCATATACCATTTAACAGGAAAAGTGATGGCGATATGCTTTTGTACAGCAAGGATAATTTGGAATAATTCAATAATAATTTAAGAAAAAGAATAACTTACAGTTTGAGATCAAGAAGGTTTTAGGTGTGCATGTTAAAGTGCTCCTATGACAGGGATCAAATTCAGTGTCTCATTTTGAGCGTCAGCTGCTCTTAATGAGACTCAGAACAGGAGTGTGCAGAGATAGATGTGTTTATATAGGTGTAGTATATAGCTATCGCCAGTTGATTACACAATTTAATGATGGTTATTTTACATTTTCATAACTTATATTGCTTTTGTATACTATGGTAGTATCTATACACTGTATATTATATACTATACTGATACTGAAGATGTCCGGGGACAGCGTAACCACTGGTAATTCATTCAACAACAACACAAAAAAAAAACCTGACCTTGGCTGCACCCAGCTACACCCAACTGGCAGCCGCCTTCCTTTCAGGCCTCTCAGTGTTTGGGAAGAGACCACGCTGACCCTGACAAGTGTGAACAGATGGGCTGATTCTCAAACAGAGGAACAAATAAAGTATGGTTGGAGATAAGATAAAAGTTCATACCCGGGCACCGTAATGTTATGTTTTTGGTGCCTAGCCCTTTGTCACTTTATCCTTCAATACTGCTGACACTGTTTTGTTTTGTTTTTTTAATATTGAATTGTTTCTATTGTTTGATTCTAATACCCAGGTTTTGCTAATCGATCACCGTAACTAAGATAAAATATGACCAGTATGACAACAATTTCGAATGCACAATTAAGTTAAATTCCATAATTTTTCAGTTTCACTGTGGATTATGCTTGCTTTGTAACCCAGCTTGGTATGCATGAAGACTTAACACGTGGCTCTTATTACTGTCATTGGTAATATAATGGTGTTTCTGATGTCATCATGTGGAGTGCGGGGAGGTGTGTCGAGGGTGTCTGGCTAGCTGGGAGAGCTGGCGTTGGGTCTGGTCCGCTGCGTCCGGTGGGCCCAAGGACCACGGCCCTGCCTGGAGCTGTGCCTGAAGAGGAAACACCGAGGGCGGTCTGACAGGACGCGGAAGCGGGGCAGGCTAAGCTAACTGCTAGCTCATGCAGACCGGCAGTACCGACAGTCATCCTGGCTGGAGTTTGCTCTCCTGGACAGTGGTTTTTTGTTGTTGTTTAGTTTGGATATACGTATGTATGAGTTTATATATATTTGTGAGTTTGGATATATGTGTGAGTTTGGATATGTGTGTTAGTTTGGATATGTGTGTTCTTGTAGTTCTTGTAGTTTTTGGATATGTGCTTTCATCTTTCCGTTGCACTGCTGTGGGCTGGAGGGAACTACATTACGTTTCATTTCATGTAGTACGCAAGTAAATGAAATGAAGACAAATAAAGTGTCCCTGATTCCTGATGAGCAGTAGTCCTAGAATAACAATTAGTAGTAGCAGTAATGCAGTAAGAACACAAATAGAATGGTCCAGAAAGTAAGATACGACACAACACATTTGATTGTGAATGTGCCACTAGTTTGTTTATTTGTATTTTTTATTTTATTAAACCACTTTGTACATGATAACAGTGTCTTGCGGTAGGTACATGTGCAGGGGACTCACAAGCGGCTTTGTGTTTAAAGGGCGTTGTTGCCGGGGAGGCTGGGCAGGACGCTGGTCCAGAAATGGACGTAGCGCATCCTCATTTTCTGCCTGATAGAGTTGCTGTCCGTATTGGAATTGATCTCAACAAACTTGTGTCCGGTAGTGGTGAATGGAGGCCAAGTAGCGGGCACTTTCAGTCCTCCTTTGTTGGGGTCTCTGTTGAGATTAGCACAGAAAAGAGCAGCTGTTTTAAGGCCATACTGTCTCAGTGCTCAAACATGAAAAGCCCAGTTAAAGGGAAATTCTGGGGCTTTGTTTCTCCCCTTGGGTCTTACTTTTGCGGTTTTTGCCATCGTGTAGCTATATCAGTATATGATATCAATATATTGCATCATTTTACTCGTTAGCTTCATTTCATATTTTGGATACAGGACTAGAGCTGTACAACGGCGTCTTACAGGCCAAATGAAAACAAGCGTCAGACATGTTTCAGTAACTCCAATTTAACCCAATTATCTAAACTATGTATTTGGAAGGATCACGTGGCTGAGCTACTTCGTGGTTTAGCTTGAAAGAATGGCCTATACGTACCACAGGTAGGAGCAACCATCAAAAAAAACCACCCAGCAAGGGCAACTGAGAGGTCAACGATAATGGGAGATCACATACACAGTCCAACAGAGATGCTAGGCCTTTTTGTTTTTCTAAGACAGGTTGTTTTTTGGTTTTTTTTAGGACCCCCCCCCCTTTTTTCTCCTCAATTATATTTGGCCATTTACCCCACTCTTCCAAGCCATCCACCCCCTCTGCCGATCCGGGGAGAGCGGCAGACTACCACATGCCTCCTCCAATACATGTGGAGTCGCCAGCCGCTTCTTTTCACCTGACAGTGAGGAGTTTCTCCATGGGGTGGTAGCACGTGAGGGGCTCACGCTACCCCCCCCCCCAGTTCCCCCTCCCCCCTCAAACAGGTGCCCCGACCGACCAGAGGAGGCACTAGTGCAGCAACCAGGGTGCGTACCCACATCCAGCTGCCCAGACACGGCCAATTGCGCCTGTAGGGACGCCCGACCAAGCCGGAGGCAACACAAGGATTCGAACCAGCGATCCCTCCTGTGTTGATAGGCAACAGAATAGACCGCCATGCCACCCGGATGCCTAAGTCAGGTTTAAGTCAGGTGAGTGAAAAGATATGCATGATGGGGGGAAAAGGTCCAGCTTGTAAAAAAAAACTGGAGTCATCCTTTAGTTCAGATCTGCTTTTCCTTGTGTCTTGAACTGTCTATTTTCACAGTTTGTGAGGTGTCGCTGTCCAGGCACCCTGTGTTTTATATGTACTGTGGAAATGAGCATGCTCTTGATACGTCTCTGCATCCGTGTTTGGCAGATCTCTGTACATTTATTGCAACTTGATTGAAATCATGTTGATTCAGTGTTTACATTCAAGTGTTCTCTCCATCAGTGGTCTGTAGTGTGTGTATGACGTGCCGTACCCTGTTTTGGCAAAGTTGGTCCAATAGGCAATCATGTATCTTGAGACGTCCCGATGGCGGGGCCAGTATGCCAGCGGGGTGGTGAAGGGCTTTCCAAACACGTACTGCAGGTCATCAGCGTGGTCGGCTCCTACCCAGCTCGGGTAAGGCCTCCCCAGGCCAGCCATACGGTTGGGCTGAGAGAACAGGTATGAGTAGGTACGGGTAGATCTTTGGTAGGACGACAAAAAAGCGATCATATTTAAATAAAACACCAGGGGCCACATGCATAAACAATGCGTATGCACAAAAACCATGCATAGGCCATTTCCCACCCATAAACTGGTATTTATAAGAACAGATTAATGTGCGGTGAGCCTGTACACCAGGGGTCCCCAATTACTTTTCATAGCGGGCCACTTTTAGGGCCACTTTTAAAACCACGGGGGGCCACTCAACCTCCAGCAGCATGTTGTTCGTTAGTTTGTTTCGGTGTCGATACGTTGCAGGTATTTATAATTTAAACAGACATTTTTCATCTATTTTTCGATATATTACTAGTCTTACTTTTACTAAGAAATTTTTTTTTTATTTTTTTTTTTTGGTAGGGAAAATAAAAAAAAATTCTTCCTTCTGGCATTTCTCCAAAAATTCTCGCGGACCATAAATCAACCCGTCACGGGCCGGACGTGGCCCGCGGGCCGCCTATTGGGGACCCCTGCTGTACACCTAGACCATGTAAGGGTGATGTGACGAGGTGGAGATGAAATATGAGGTATGAGACAGTTTTTTTCCCTCTTTTTTGGGCCCCCCCCCCCGCCATTTTTTCTCCGAATTGTACTTGCCCACTCTTCCAAGCCATCCGGGTCACTGCTCCACCCCCTCTGCCGATACAGGGAGGGCTGCAGACCAACACCTCCTCCCATACATGTGGAGTCGCCAGCCGCTTCTTTGCATCTGACAGTGAGGAGTTTCGCCAGCGGGGGGGCGTAGCAAGTGGGAGGATCAGGCTATCCCCCACCCCCCTCGCCCGAATAGGCGCCCAACCGACCAGAGGAGGCGCTATTGCAGCGACCAGGACACACGCGCACCCGCAGACAAGGTCAACTGTGTCTGTAGGGACATGGGGATTCGAACCACCGATCCCCCGTGTTGGAGGCAACAGAACAGACCGCTACGCTACGCTACCCACACTCCCCAGTAAAACGTTGTTTGTTTAGGTTGATAACCAGCTGCACTGATTGTGTGTGCGTGCGTGTGCGTGCGCGTGCGTGTGTTTTGGGTTATCACAGAGATTTGTAAAATGCCAAGCAAAGGCACATTTAAGGTAACACTGATTAATTACATTTGTGTGATTAATTTCATCGTTCTTTTTTAATTTACATGAAGTCAGAGTCCACGTTTTATTTGGCTGTTAACGTTCTCGTTATTTTATCCATAGTCGTGACGCACTTCCTGAAGTGGGTTTGGACGCGAGCGCTACATCTCGTGGTCGTCAACAAGTCCGCGCGGAGCTGCGCGGCCCAAAACAGAAGCAACGCGTTCGTCCACACGAGATAACGAAGGGGTTGCCTGCCCACTTCCGGTTGCCTTCACGCTTGCTTTGTGGATTGCACTTCTGCAAGGGTCAGAGAGTTGATGGAGAGTTGATGGTCTCTATTACTTTGTCACAGGACTCACCCTCTTCGTCCCAGTCTCTCTAACTGACTCCCTTATCTTGGCCACTCCCCCTGCCCTAGTTTCTCTCTCCTGTTTGTGTGTGTGTGTGTGTGTGTGTGTGTGTGTGTGTGTGTGTGTGTGTGTGTGTGTGTGTGTGTATGTGTGCTGTGCGGCAGGCAGAGCAGAAGTCCACCACCTGCATCTCATCTACTACGACCAACCCTACTCCTGATATCCCCGGGCTTGACACACCCGCCTTGCCAGATCGTAGTGCCCCCACAGTCCTGCCTGCTCTGTCCTGCCCTGCCCCTGCCTCCAGTCGTTGGTCTGTCTCCATGGAATCTTGTCTTCCTGCTTCCCGGTTTGGTCAGAGTCCCCCTCCCCTGTGCGCTCCTTCCCTGGACCCAGTGTTCCCTGTCTGCTCCTCGCTCTACGAGGCCCTCGTCTTGCCTGGCATTAAAAGACGTGTTTTACTGAAACCCTGCCTCGAGTCTGTCTGTGTTGGCATATTGGGTTCCGCCTTGCAGCCATGTATCTATACCCTTCTATATTTTCATTTCTGTTTGTGATCCCAGACGTGAGACCACTGACATGCAAAATATGATAAGGGTTATTCCCACTGGCTCACCTTTACATGTACTCGCCCTTGCACCATCTGTGACCCAGTGGCATTGATTGCTCCTTCTTTCCCTCCCTCAAGGCACCTCCCTCCAAACTGGGCTGAGCTGAGTGGCTTCTGCATGTTTTCAAATGGGCCTCCCACTTCCTCGATGTTTTGTCGATTTAAGCCCATGACATCTCTGGGGGGGGGGGGCTCCACAGTAGAACCAGCATCCTGGTACTACCACCGCTGCCCACTACTCAACTCTATAATGTTGTTAGCCCATCACCAGGTTGGTTCTACGGCCACTCATTCCACTTTATCCAGATCCCCCGGGATACCGCCTCTGCCTGTTTGGTGATGTTGGCTACCAGCCTCTTCATAGCCGGGCCTTCAATCCTAAGCAGTCCAAGAGCTCTCCAGAGCCACTGCGTAAAATTCTCCTCAGGTTTTGTGTTCTTCTGAGCACTCTCTGTATGTTTTGTTCAAGTTTGTCTGAATAGTCAGTTAATTTATCCTTAATTATTAGGCCTGATCAAAGACAGAGGTAAAGTGGAAAGAGTAGTAGAAGCATGAGGGAGCTAGAGGAGCCACATCTGTTTGGCCTGAACCCACCCCCCACCCCCCCGCCGAATTGGGCTTGTACACTCTATCTCCCCCTACTCCCTCATTTACATGAGGGAAAGGAGGAGAGAAGAGAGAGAAAGAAAATTAATTATTTAGAATATATCGACAAAAATTACATATCAACTAATTGCAGCTTTCTTTTCTTTTCCTATGCATGTCTTGATTGGTTCGCCTTGGTTTTCATCCAGTGTCTTTAGGAGTTGCTTAAAAGGATGTCCATGTAAGTTTTTTGTGTTGAATCCAAGGGGCGTGGGTTAGCTACTGTCACATTCAATCTGCTAGTTTGGAGTGTTGTTTTTCCTCCTTTCTATAATGTGATTTGTGATTATCTCTAGCTTGATTACTGAGAATTGGTAAAGTAATATAAGCTGGAGTTTAAGAGAGCTCGTTGGTCCGTAGGCAACTGGCAAGGCTGACATCTTGGCGGGGCTCGATAGTAGAACCATGGTCCTGGTACTACCTCCCACTGTCCACCACTCAACTCTATGATGTTGTTGCAGGTGCAGACTTCCCTCTGCACCATGCCAAGTTGCCCCTTTGGGTTAGCCTTGTTCCAGCGTGCCCTAGTGGAGCAGCCTCGACCCAGCCTGCCCTGGGCTACTGACCTGACGATGTCAGCATGTTGCAGGTGATTTTCCGCCTCCCTCAGTGCTCTGCTGGCTGACCACTTATGGCCTGTTCTGACCTCAATGGCTGCCTAGTGTACTCTTGCATAGTTGCTGTCTTGCAGCATCATGACCTGGCATGTTTTTGTAATTTGTACTCCTCAACTATGGATGTTAGTGGCAGCTGCAGCTTGCTGCCTGTGCTGTACACACCGATAGAGCAGAAGCTTCCCGGGACACCCGGCCATCTCTTCAGGTAGGTGTTCATCTTCCTCTCCAGCCCCTCAACAGTGGAGATGAGTACCTCATAAAGGAGCAGTGGCCCGAGCAGTCCGGGAAGCACCCCGTGTTGGTATTCCCATGCCTTATACTTACTGGGTAGGCCACTCTTCTCCAAAGATGTCATCCAGGTTATCACTTGAATGAGCATCTCCTTCACACTCTGCTTGTCATTGAGGTCCACACTGTACCACTTCCCCAAGCTCTTAACCAGTTTCTTTTGGACCATTGGGATGATTTAATGCAAAACCGATCTTGGACATGCCCTCTCCTTAGTTTCAAGCTTCTGGATTTTGTAGGTTTGAACTCCATCCGTGCCCAATTGGTGAGCTTGACCAAGTCCACTGAAATCTGTCTTCCTTCAAATAAAACACCTTTTCCTTTTTCAGCTTTTCCTGAATTTCACAATTGGTGAAACTGAAGCACTTTTTCTTTGAGGTTCTTTTCATTGCCATGCCCAGGACTGTCCCGCTGCATGGGCAGTATAGGCAAACGCTAGGGCCACAAGATGCTCTAGGGTGGTGCACATCTTCAACCTTTTTTTTCAATGCACCCCTATCACTATAATATAAAGACATTTTTTCACATATCTTACATTATATACTTTCTTGATTGGATCTTGGACTTGTCGCTGTCCTCCTATTCTCAATATTAATGTCCGGTGATTAAGGGGAGAGATCGCCCCTCCTAAACTACCTGTCCTGACTGAGTGACTTCTGCTGTTGATGTCGATGACGGTGACATGTTTAAAAGCCAAAATTATCTGGTGCCCAGGGGACAATAAGAAAGAAAGTGGAGGGAAACAAATGTGAAAAAGATAAAGGTAGCAAACGGGCTTCAGAATTGGAGTAGTTTCCCAACTTGCCATTGAGTAACATGACTCCAATGCAACTTCTGACTTTCCTATGTGAACACTCGTCTTCTTCGTCTTCCAGCTTGTTCCCCTTTCCTTAGGGGTCGCCACAGCGGATTTTATAGCTTCCATCGGTACCCTTTGAGGGCACAGCACCAATGGCGGTTGTTGTTAACCCGGGCCTCGACTGATCCGGTATGGTCTTGTCAATCTGCATAATGATTTGGCAAAATTTTACATCAGAGGCCCTTCCTGACACAACCACTAACCCTATGGACGGGGGAACAGGTAAAGCACTGGATGCCATCCCAGTATTCATGGACTTGCACCCATGCCTGTCGCCAAACTTTCTTATGTGAACACGAAAGGACGTAAATGAAGTGTGCAAAACTCAATGGTGAGTCACTACCATGACTTGGGGAAATTCCTTAGTTCAATGTTCACCTCCTTTGCATATAAATAAGGTCACTGCCATGTTACAGAAACACAGAGGGATGTCAAGTGTGTGTAGGGTAATTGACGTAACCGACCAGAAACACTACCGCTAGTCTCTCTTTATGTATGTGTCATCCTTCCTTGCAATTTTACTGTTGTCTGTTGACAGTAATCCTGCCAGCCACATAACAAAAACACAATCTAAATTTCTAGATTAATACAAGTCCAAACCAACATATTTTGGATGTGAATCTGTGACCAGATTGCAAGATTAGAAATGTATGTTGACATTAGGTGTGAATTTGTCCCCAGCAAGACTTTGTTCTCACGTGGCATTGGCAGCATGAAGATAGAGGGCGGCCTGTGTAGGAACCAGGAAGATGTAGTCTGTACCAATCTCCACAATGGTCTTTTTAATGGTCTGCTGGCTGGGATTTGTACCCCAGGTTGAGGTGTATGTGGTGAAAGCATTATCCAAACCGGCTTTCCCTTTTTCCTTTGTGTACGAACCCAGGAGCCTCCTCATATCCTCACTATAATAGAATGCAAAAAGAGTGGGAATGAGATTAAATGACATGCGTGATAAATTGGGATGTTTATCACAACCCACTGAAATCAATAAATCTCATCCTGTGTTCAGGGCCAGAGGAAGAAATAAATTGTCAGCGGCCCATTCTCCAAATATTAATAATTTTTCATGCAAATAACTCCTGAACATATTCATATGTAGTGCACCAGCAAAAGTGCTTTGCTAAAAATAGCAAAAGAAAAATGTTGTCCAATAAAGCCTTTTGCCACTCACACAGCGGTGTCCACCAGTGGACTATTGATGGAGGGGACATCTAAGCCGGTGAAGAGATGTCCATCCATGTTATTGATACCAGCAATGTAGTCAACGTTGGCTGCATTGTGGAACAGCTTACTGGGCTCATCCGGAAGGAAGTCTCCATCGATCGTAGCAGCCAAGGCCAGTTTGTACACAATGGGGTCTGATGGAGGCACACAAAATGACACATAGCTGCCATGTTTAACAGATGTGTACTATGGTTGGTTGATCTAATACATATCCATGTTGCACTCTGTTTGCACAGATCCATACTGTTTACATGTTCTTTACAATGTTATACTATATTTATATTCAATACACTGTCTTCCCAGTGTCCATCCATCCATTATCCAAACCGCTTATCCTGCTCTCAGGGTCACACTATCCCAGCAGTCATTGGGTGGCAGGCGGGGAGACACCCTGGACAGGCTGCCAGCCCATCACAGGGCTGACAAACACACACATTCACACCTAGGGACGGTTTAGTGTGGCCGATTCACCTGATTTACATGTCTTTGGACTGTGGGAGGAAACCGGAGGCCCTGGAGGAAACCCACGCAGACACGGGAAGAACATGCAAACTCCACACAGAGGACGACCCGGGACGACCCCCAAGGTTGGACTACCCCAGGGCTTGAACCCAGGACCTTCTTGCTGTGAGGTGACCGTGCTAACCACTGCACCACCGTGCCGCCATGAATTTACTTATCCTCGTATTTAGCACATCCAGACTGTCTGACTGAACGAGCTGCTGTTGGTCTATATTGCACCATATGGTCCAAGGAGAACCTCATTTCATCTCTGCTGTGTGCTGCACTGTATATGGCCAAGATGATAATAAAGCTCTTGACTTGACTTGATCAGTATTGTTTGCCTGTATGTGTTCTAAAGCGGTCTTGTAAAAACACGTTTGTTCCACACTTAAACAGTCAAAATATAACATTATATTGGGAAACAGCAAACTGTCAAAAACAGTCCTTCCTCCCTCATACGGATAAAATCCAAGGTTCTCAGAGGGACAGAAAACAAAAACGCCATGCTAGGCCATTTTCTCTTATCACACCTGATGGATAGCGGCCTTTTAAAAATGGCAAGGAGGGGCGTCCGGGTGGCGTGGCGGTCTATTCCGTCGCCTACAAGCACGGGGATCGACGGTTCGAATCCCCGTGTTGCCTCCGGCTTGGTCGGGCGTCCCTACAGACTCAATTGGCCGTGTCTGTGGGTAGCTTCCCACCCGGAACTGTTAGAGCTAAGTTGGCGAATAGATAAATGGTTAAATTGATGAAATTGACATTCAGCTAGTGTTGACAAACGAAACGAAAATATCCACGTAAATCTCACCATCACGTCTACAGTCACAGGAATACTGTCGGGGTGTTAAGAGTCAGAGAACCTCGCACAGCTGAGTTTTGGTTGCTTGTTAGTATATTGGTGACTGGGAAGTCCAGTTTTAAGGGAGTCGTTTGGGCATGGGTGTCCACTAACAACGTTGAACTTCTACAAAAAGGCAGCAGATGAAGTACTTACTATCAGGTGAGCCAGAGAGACTGAGGCTGCCAGCCAAAGTGAGGCTCGCAGGATCAGTCATTTTCAAACATGCCACCATTCTGTCGTCAGTGGGGCAGTTCAGCTTTATAGCCACCTGGGGAGGGAAAATTAGGTTCCGTATCATATCCAACTCTCTCCCTGACCCGAGGAAACACAATAACATACAATCTGAGTACAAATTCTTAACTTCCAGTAACTTTCAGCACAAGACCTCATTTTCTACCATGCGCAGTTTAAAAGGTTGCTTGACGAATACCTCCTCTGCGAACCTGCGAGGATTCCTGTTTACAGCCCAAGGGCAGAGGGCAACCCCACTCTGGGAGATGGCTCTCTTGAACAGTCCTTTGTTGTGGGGGGTGAGAGTCTGTTTTTGGGGCACGCACGCGCACACACACACACACACACACACACACACACACACACACACACACACACACACACACACACACACACACACACACACACACACACACACACATAACAACAACAACAACAACAAATTAGAATAGATTCAGTCAGCAAACATGACTTTGCAACTTTGTCACAGTGGACAGATGACTAAATAAATGGACAAATATTGGTGTTATATGAAAAATCCATAACCGTTTTCATGCTTTGGACTTTCTTTAACTTCTCTATGTATGAAGAACCACTACCACATGTGGAGTCGCCAGCCACTTCTTTTCACCTGACAGTGAGGAGTTTCACCAGGGGGACGTAGCACGTGGGAGGATCACGCTATTCCCCCCAGTTCCCCCTCACCCCGAACAGGCGCCCTGACCGACCAGAGGAGGCGCTAGTACAGCGACCAGGACACATACCCACATCCGTCTTCCCACCCACAGACACGGCCAACTGTGTCTGTAGGGACGCCCGACTAAGCTGGAGGTAACACGGGGATTCGAACCGCCGATCCCCGTGTTGGTAGGCAATGGGATAGACCGTCACGCTACCTGGACGCCCTAATTAGATATTGTAGCGAATTCAGGGGAGCAGTCCGGGTACCGCCACAGCCGGGACGCGAACCCATGTCTCCAAATCCGCAAGCGACAACGTTAACCAGTCGACTAAAGGGTCCGACCCGTTAGCCAAGGACCAACGTGTCTACTTATCCATGCGCGCTACAATATATTTATGCATTGACGGTGCAATGCTCAGTTGAGCCGTAGGCACATGAGACAGCCCTTAACCTGAAAGCTGACGCTAGCTCCACCAGCGGACTCTCCAAAGACGGTGATGTTGTCGGGGTCTCCTCCGAAAGAACGGATGTTCCTGTGCACCCAGGCAATGGCGGTATGCTGATCCCACAATCCGTAGTTTCCTGCATGAAACAAACGGCACCGGTGAGGCTCAGTTTTCTCCAGCTTCCCTAGGGTCGCTCGCGTCAAAAGAAAGGCACCCACCAGGTAAGCTGGCGTCTCCGGTGCTCAGGAAGCCCAGGGTACCAACACGGTATCCCAGAGTCACCACGATAACGTCCCCCCTGTCTGCGATCTCCTGTCCGCTGTACAGATAGTTGCTCAGGAAGTTGGCTCCCATAGAGCCTCCAGCCAGGAAGCCTCCTCCAAAGATCCAGACCATGACGGGGAGATCAGCAGATACTAAAAGAAAAGGATAACCCATCACATATAGAGCAAGTGTACAGAACATGAAACTTGATTGCTTTATTATTATTGTAACCGGTTATTTTCTTGCCCGGTGCAGGATTCGATACGAGGTGTACTGCACCTCAAGGCGACATCACTAACCGCTCGGCTAGAGGGTCAGACCCGTTAGCTAGGGGCTAACGTGCCTTATTAGTAGTTTACAGTCGTAACCCTCCCCGGAAGCGCGCCCTCGCGCTTTGTTATTCCCGCGCTCCGAAGAGACTTCTGAGGATCTGCACACTTCCGGTTCCCACCGCTGCCACCAATGTAACCGGTTATTCTCTTGTGTAACGGGGGCAGTCCAATGCTGTTCTCTGCTGGTCAGCCTGCTGCACGCCCGTCACTCTCATCATTAGCTCTGCGTTGTGTTCTATTTTGGGTGGGGCCCCAGGTGTTGTGGGGGCCCCTCAGTCTCTCATCATCATCATCATCACCATGATCAAAGAAGGAGGGGGGACACACAGGACTCTATTTGGCCCACCTTGCCATTTATTTTGGTTTCAAACCCTTCGACAAACGTCCGGTCCTCCAGCGGGAGCGGTGTTTCTTACGGACGTGGGGGTCGAAGCTCAACCACTGCCCGGACTCCACTCGTGTGCGTTAGAAGGAGAAACCGTCCACGGGACTCCGATGTAAGAAAGGATAAACAAGTATTTTATCCCACAGCTTGCAGTATCTTCTTACAGGGATACTCAAGGTTACGTTCTCCTCAACCAGCAAAACTGTCCAACGGTAAGAAACACGTGTGGCTCGGCTCGATCGCTGCTTGAGACTCCTCCCACAAAACAAAAATGGCCTCTCCCGCGTTCCCTCTTCCGTGTACCCACAAGACCTCTCTCTTAAAGCGACAGTACAGGTACATGACGGTCGTTATAAAACATACATAAAAGTAAATAATGACATAAAATAAAATGTAGTAAACACAAATAACAGCACACAGACAGGATTTGGTGATATTTCATACTCAAACAAAATAAAATAAAACATTAATTTTAACCTGGTTACACTTGCCCGGTGCGGGATTCGATACGGCGTGTACTGCACCACAAGGCGACATCGCTAACCGCTCGGCTAAAGGGTCACACCCGTTAGCTAGGGGCTAACGTGTCTTATTAGTAGTTTACATTATTATTAAAACATTTTTAACCGTATATGAGTTTGCTAAGCTTCTTTAATAAATTGGCACCCTTTACCTGAACGGCCATGAGGAACCCAGATGTTAAGATAAAGGCAGTCCTCGCTGCCGCGGGTGGAGGTCATTAAGAGGTTCACCTGAAGACATCTTTTTCTGAATTCAGTGGCTTTCAAAATACCTGAAGGGGGGGGGGTAAATAGACGGTCAAAAATATGTACCATAAAAAGGAAGAAATGGTCAAGGTATTTGAGCTTTGGAGCTCACAGAAAGTTCAGCAGTAGGAAGTTCTCCTCACCGTCCCAGCCCGGGTGACGTTTGGGTTTCTCGAACCTGCCGGGGATGTCGGCGAAGGGAATGCCCTTGAAAACGTCCATGTGGCGGCGAAAGCCGAGACGGATGTTCGTCCCCTCCACCATGCCCCCTTCGGTGTACACCACCCCAAGCTACAATTGGAGTCAAAAAATCTTAGAGCCTGGTTGATTAGAATCACAGCCTCCATAGGCGATTGTAAGGGAATCAGTCATGGTGATATTCCAAACAACAAGTTCTAGAATCTTATAAGAAACATACATATATCTATAACTATATATCTATATCTTATATATATTATTATATATATTATATATAGAGATTAAAAAAATTTTTTTTTGCTGTGGGTGAGCATCTAGTATACTTTTATTTTTCTTTAAATCCTTCCTGCGTTCAAAATTTTTACCAATTGGAAACTCTGATAAAGTGTTACACTTGCATTGTTGTTATTTGACCTTCGTGTGTTCAAAGCTCTTTAAAAGAGTAGAGAAGTTTGTAAAACATAATCTGCACTTGTACGAGCACAAAAAGTTTTACATTTTTTTCTTTAACTTGTGATTTGCAGTGTACTCTGAAGTGAGAGCAAAACAAAAATGCCAGGTAACATCTACTGCTATCACATACACACAAGTCAAACGTTATAATGAATTAATCACTTAATATGAAGCTGTTCACTTATAAAAATATTTAAAAAGAATATGAAAAATGTTACAAAAATATTCCAAATTTCCACACAGAAATAAAAAGCTTAGCTCCACATTAGTCCACCCACCGTTCTGAAAAGAAGAGCGTGCTTTTAGAAAATGATAGAGAACACAGAACTAAATGAATAACTTAACTTAATCAAGAGATGCGTAAAATGAACTTGTACAGATCATTATTGTCTTTCCAAAATGGATTAAGCATTTCAGAGGTTAACTCTTCGCATGACTCGGACACACGTTGACAGACTTACAGTGGCCGCATTGATGGTCTCCCAGAAGAGAGTAACAACAACTAGGACCCCCAGGTTTACCATGATGACCAGAAGTGGACGTCTGGGCTGCTTCAACACCACACTTTTATACACAGCCCAGCCCTCCTTCACGCAGCGTCTGACCAGTGTGTTTACGGGACCTGCTTTTCTCAGTGTTACATAATGCTGGCTGCATTTGACCAACTTATGTCAGTGCTAACAGAATAAAATGCAGCAAGGGCCAAACAGCCTATCCCCATGAATGGATAGGGCAAAACCTATCTCAGCAGATTTCAGTGCTACATGTTTCTTTAACACAAGTTTGCTTGTGCTTCTGCTAATGTTGAGCCTGATCCTATTTTTGTGTCAGATTTGTATTTCTGCCTTTATGGTCTTTCACAACAGAAGACTTATTTCCCCTTTAAAAATAGGGGGGGGTGGCACGGTGGCTCATTGGTTACTGCTGTCTCCTCACAGCAAGAAGGTCCTGGGTTCAAACCACGGGGTTGTTCAACCTTGGGGGTCATCCAACCTTGGGGGTCAACCCAGGTCGTCCTCTGTGTGGAGTTTGCATGGGTGCTCCGGTTTCCCCCACCATCAAAAAGACATGCATGTTAGGGGTGACACTCTTGCCTGTGCCCCCGAGCAAGGCAGTGGAGAGAAGAACTGGGGGTGGTCCCCGGGCGCTTCATGGCGGCTGCCCACTGCTCCTAGCTACACTGCTAGGGTGGGTTAAGTGCAGAGAATTTCCCAACGGGGATTAATAAAGTAGTAAAAAGAAGTATAACATTGATAAACTACAAACCCCGTTCCAATGAAGGTGGGACGTTGTGTAAAACGTAAATAAAAACAATACAATGATTTGCAAATCCCTTTCGACCTATATTCAATTGCATACACTACAAAGACAAGATATTTAATGTTCAAACTGATAAACTTTATTGTTTTTTTGCAAATATTCACTCATTTTGAATTGGATGCCTGCAACATGTTCCAAAGAAGCTGGGACAGGGGCATGTTTACCACTGTGTTACACCACCTTTCCTTTTAACAACACTCAATAAGCGTTTGGGAACTGAGGACACTAATTGTTGAAGCTTTGTAGGTGGAATTCTTTCCCATTCTTGCTTGATGTACGACTCCAGTTGCTCAACAGTCCGGGGTCTCCGTTGTCGTATTTTGCGCTTCATAATGCGCCACACATTTTCAATGGGAGACAGGTCTGGACTACAGGCAGGCCAGTCCAGTACCCGCACTCTTTTACTACGAAGCCACACTGTTGTAACACGTGCAGAATGTGGCTTGGCATTGTCTTGCTGAAATAAGCAGGGACGTCCCTGAAAAAGACGTCACTTGGATGGCAGCACATGTTGCTCCAAAACCTGTATGTACCTTTCAGCATTAATGGTGCCTTCACAGATGTGCGAGTTACCCATGATGCCATGGGCACTAACACCCCCCCATACCATCACAGATGCTGGCTTTTGAACTTTGTGCTGATAACAATCTGGATGGTCCTTTTCCTCTTTAGCCCGGAGGACACGACGTCCATGATTTCCAAAAACAATTTGAAATGTGGACTTGTCAGACCACAGCACACTTTTCCACTTTGCGTCAGTCCATCTCAGATGAGCTCGGGTCCAGAGAAGCTGGCGGCGTTTCTGGGTGTTGTTGATATATGGCTTTCACTTAACTGTGTTAACTGACGATGGTTTTCCGAAGTGTTCCTGAGCCCACATGGTAAGATCCTTTACAGAATGATGTCGGTTTTTAATGCAGTGCCGCCTGAGGGATCGAAGGTCACAGGCATTCAATGTTGGTTTTCGGCCTTGCCGCTTACGTACAGAGATTTCTCCGGATTCTCTGAATCGTTTGATGATATTATGGACTGTAGATGATGAAATCCCTAAATTCCTTGCAATTGTAAGTTGAAAAACATTGTTCTTAAACTGCTGGACTATTTGCTCATGCAGTTGTTCACAAAGTGGTGAACCTCGCCCCATCCCTGCTTGTGAGCGACTGAGCCTTTCGGGGATGCTCCTTTTATAGCCAATCGTGACACTCACCTGTTTCCAGTTAACCTGTTCACCTGTGGAATGTTCCAAACAGGTGCTTTTTGAGCATTCCTCAACTTTCCCAGTCTTTTGTTGCCCCTGTCCCAGCTTCTTTGGAACGTGTTGCAGGCATCAAATTCAAAGTGAGTGAATATTTGCAAAAAACAATAAAGTTTATCAGTTTGAACATTAAATATCTTGTCTTTGTAGTGTATTCAATTGAATATAGGTCGAAAAGGAATTTCAAATCATTGTATTCTGTATTTATTTACGTTTTACACAACGTCCCAACTTCATTGGAATTGGGGTTTGTAGTTTCTAACTGACTCAAGTGGGCTGTATCAAGCCCGAAGAGTCAGCTGTCTTTTTAGTATGTGACGTCATGATGATGATTGTATCTGGGCTCTTATGTGTCAAAAAGTTAGCTATCCTATTAGCATTTAGCTATGTGCACAAAGAAGTTGCCAAAAATGACGAGTGACTTTTTTCAGGCCGGGAGGGTCAGTCATACTTCTTGTCCAATATAGTTGAGATTTATGGAGTATAACTTTGGGTCAAATGTTCTGAGTTAAGTTAAAACATAGGTGAAGGTGTGATGTTATTGTGGCATTCATGTGGCATGGCTGAGTGTAGGTTAGACGGGCGGCTCTGGATCAAAATCACGGTTGAGCCCTCTGAAGTGGTTGTCATGCTTATTGAGTGGAGCACCTGTGATGGGAGGCGCCCACTTAATAACCTTCATGGCATCCGCATGGTTACTGTCTCCTTTAGCTGAAATGTTAACGGTGCTGGAATTAGTCTGTTTTCGAGCATGTAATTTAGTATTCATGTCCTATTTCTCTGATTCGCACTGTCCCTCAAACTTTTCACTTCACATCCAAGCTAGTTTTCTATTTTGTATGTATACAGCTCACTGTCCTGCCATATGGGCTTATGAAATCTTCTTTACTGGTAAGGGTGTGCATCTGATGGCTAATGGTGGTGCAGATTCACATTTGCAGCGGCCTCGCTCAGTACCGGTGTGGGAAGATGGCGGCTTGAACTTACATTTGCGGCGGCCTCACCCACTAACATCCGTGCAGTGTCTTTGTCCATGTCTGTGTCTAAGTTTGTGTCTTCGTTTGGTGGCTGGGAGAGCTGGTGCTTGATTCGTTGGGAGAACTTGGTCTGCTGTGTCCTGTGGGCCCAGGGACCACGGCCCTGCTTGGAGCTGCGCCCGAAGAGGAAACACCGATGGCGGCCTGACAGGACACAGAAGCGGGGCAGGCTAAGCTAATTGCTAGCCCATGCTGACCGGCAGTCCCGACAACACCTAGGGTGGTCTGGCAGCGGCCTCGCCTGGCATTGACTGTGTTTTTGGTGTTGTCGTGTGGAGTGCGGGGAGGTGTGTCACAGGTGTCTGGCTGGGAGAGCTGGTGTTGGATTGGCTGGGGGAGCCTGGTCTGCCGCTTCCGGTGGACCCGGGGACCACGGCCTTGCCTGGAGCTGAGCCCGAGGAAGAAACACAGAGGGCGGTTTGACAGGACGCAGAAGCGGGACAGGCTAAGCTAACTGCTAGCCCATGCAGACTGGCAGTTCCGACAGTCCTCCTGGTGTGGATATATGTGTTCTTGTAGTTTGGATATGTGTTGTCTTTGTGTTGCACTGCTGTGGGCTGAGGGAAACGATATTTCGTTTCATTTCACGTGCACAGGTACATGGAATGAAATGACAAATAAATATTACTGATCCTGATTCCTGGTTGTGCTATACATTCACTGATAAACCCTTTAAAATTCAATTTCTTACATCATTTATTACAAAAAACTTTTTGATAGCTCATTGATATCATAACCATTCTAGCCTCTTGAGGTAATCATGAAATAACACTTCTTCATGTACCAAAAACCATTGGATACTATATGACTGGGGCCAGTGAGTGTAAAGCAGCAAGGCATGACATTCAGTGAGGACGACCCAGTTACTTAAAAACGTTGCTTTATTGTTACAGTGTTGAAATCCAGTCATTTAATACAATCTTAATCTCTTGCATGATGGGAATACGTGGTTGTCAGGAATTACATGGCGTCAACTCAGAGTTCACTGTGGGGAGGCTGGGCAGGATGCTGGTCCAGAAATGGACGTAGCGTAGCCTCATTTTCTGCCTGATGTAGTTTTTGTCCATCTTGGAATTGATCTCAATAAACTTGTGTCCAGTACTGGTGAACTGAGGCCAAGTACAAGGTACATCCAGTCCTCCTTTGTTAGGGTCTCTGTTAAGATAAACGCAGAAAAGGATAAGCAATTTTGTCTCAATTCTCAAACAGAGAAAAGGTAGCCCTTTTCGTATAAGGTCCCCCATTGTCCCCATTCAGAGTTGCATTTCCTTGTCCTGACTTTCTTTTTCTCACCATTTGCAAAGTCTTTTTGTTAAAGTACTACGGTAAGCATACCCGGTTTTAGCAAAGTTGGTCCAATAGGCAATCATGTATCTCGAGACGTCCCGATGGCGGGGCCAGTATGCCAGCGGGGTGGTGAAGGGCTTTCCAAACACGTACTGCAGGTCATCAGCGTGGTCAGCTCCTACCCAGCTCGGGTAAGGCCTCCCCAGGCCAGCCATACGGTTGGGCTCGGAGAGCAGGTATGAGTAGGTGCGGCCTGACCTGGAGAAAAACAGACGAGTCCGTAATCACTTTCTCGTGCTTTTCTTTGATAGTTTGCAAAGAAGAATTACAACTGCCGAGATGAATCGATGAATGAAAAATGAATTGATTTATTTTCTCATCCAAAATTTACTTCAACCTCCGAGAACAAGTTGTATGGCTTTTTTAAGTTCTGCACGATAGAGGGACTACTGAGTCCCGTTAAGCTAAATGGGTTATGATATGCCGGGGGGGGGGTCTCATTTCCACCCGTACTACCATTACACATTAAGGGAACTTTGGACAAACATGAACAAGAAGTGAAATGGTCAGCAGGGCAAATAGGAGCAATGACAGATTTTTGTCATAAGGCCTGAGATTTTATATATTTTATTATTATTATCTGTATATTTATTATTATTATGAATTTTTATATATTTTATTAAGGAGCAATGCTTACAAACATTAATATATATATATATATATATATATATATTTATATATATATATTTATTTATTTTATTTTTTTTGGAGGGGGGGGTTCCCCTCTTTTTCTTCCCAGTTGTACTTGGCCAATTACCCAACTCTTCCGAGCCGTCCCGGTCACTGCTCCACCCCTTCTGCCAATCCGGGGAGGGCTGCAGACTACCACATGCCTCCTCTGATATATGTGGAGTCACCAGCTGCTTCTTTTCACCTGACAGTGAGAAGTTTCACCAGGGGGACGTAACACATGGGAGGATCACGTTATTACCCCCCAGTTCCCCCTCCCTCCTTAACAGGCGCCCCAACCAACCAGAGGAGGCGCTAGTGCAGTGACCAGGACACATACCCACATCCGGCTCCCCACCCGCAGACACGGCCAGTCGTGTCTGTAGGGACGCCCGGCTGAGCAGGAGGTAACACGGGGATTCGAACCGGCGATCCCCGTGTTGGTAGGCAACAGAATAGACCGCTACACTACCCTGAGGCCCATAAACATGAATATTTGATGCGAAAAGAAAAGAAAAGTGATGTTCTCACTTGGCATTAGCAGCGTGCTGGTAGAGTGCGGCCTGGGTAGGAACAAGGAAGATGTAGTCCGTACCAATCTCCACCACCGTTCTTTTGACGGCCTCTTTGCTAGGCTTTGCCCCCCAGCTGGATGTGTACTGGCTGAACGCACTGTCCAGACCAGCCGTACCCTTACCCTCAGTATAGGCGCCGAGGAGCGCTTTAACGTCCTCCCTGCAATGTGAAAAACAATATCACAGGACGTTAAAAATGCTAACTGTCTTCCAAGAGACACCACAGACTCTGACAACCTGGCCTCTCAGAAAATATACCCTTGTGTTTATGCTCTTGTTGTCTCTGTAAAGAAAACAAAGAGAAGTAAATGGGGGGGGGGAATGGTAAATGGACAACATTTTCTAGTCTACTGATCACTCAAAGCCCTTTACGGTGTATGCCTCCTCACATTCACACACACATTCTTACACTGAGGGCGGAGGCTGCCATGCAAGGTGCCAACCTGCCCCTTAGGAGCAGTTAGGGGTTCGGTGTCTTGCTCAAGGACACTTCAATATGCTCTGTGGAGGGGCCGAGGATTGAACCAGCCACCTTTCAATTACCAGACCACTCGCTCTACCTCCTGTGCCCTGCCGCCCCAATGCCTGACTGCCTACTTTCTATTTTTGGATGGAAAGATTGCCAATTTGCAATGCTTATTTATGTCATGATGTTCGTGCAGGACTGCTTCGCTTGCACACCTGAGATTTATGATTTACTTGACCAGATAAAACTGAGGTACATCAACGTACATCATAGAAGAGTTCAAGATATACACTGAAAACAAGCATTCACTGTCTTTCTCTACAGGTGCTAATTGAAAATAGGGGTCCCTTTTACTCCAATGTTTCCAAACATTACCACCATAAACAAACCTCTTACAACACAGGAAATATTGGAAACTTAAATTAATTTAGTTATTTTTAGTGTTAGTCCTTTCCTTACTGTTAGACCTCTCGATCAATTTGTCTTTTGGTGGTAAGGTGAACTTCTTGTATATAGTTGAACTGAGGATTGTCCCTTTGCAGGAAAAAAAAATAGCCATTGTCCAGTAAATTTATTGACACTCACACAGCGGTGTTCACCAGGGGCCTGTTGATGGAGGGGACATCTACGCCGGTGAAGAGGTGTCCATCCATGTCATTGACACCAGCAATGTAGTCAACATCAGCAGCGTTGTGGAACAGCTTACCGGGCTCATCGGGGAGGAAGTCTCCATCGACCACAGCAGATAGGAGCAGGTTTTTAACAACGGGATCTACGGGAGGAGAAAATGTTTTTATGAATTCAAACAACAAAACAGCTAAAAGCAAAAATTGGTTGAACGCTTTACTCAGAAAAAGGCATATTAAAACAAAGGATAGCATATTTGTGATAACACCGATAACGCTGAGGGCGGTCTGGCGGCGGCCTAGCCTGTGTTTCTGGTGTCGCCGTGTGGAGTGCGGGGAGGTGTGTCAAAGGTGTCTGGCTGGGGGAGCTGGCACTGGATCGGCTAGGGGAGCCTGGTCTGCTGCATCCAGTGGGCCCAGGGACTGTGGCCCTGCCTGGAGCTGCACCCAAGGAGGAAACACTGAGGGCGGTCTGACAGGATGCGGAAGCAGGGTAGGCTAAGCTAACCGCTAGCCAATACAGACCGGCAGTTCCGACAGTCATCCTGGCGTTCGCTCTCGTGGACAGTGAAACTTTTTTTTTAGATATGTGGCCATGTGATGGACTGGCAGCTTGTCCAGGGTGTCTCCCCGCCTGCCTCCCAATGACTGCTGGGATAGGCTCCAGCATCCCTGTGACCCTTAGAGCAGGATAAGCGGTTTGGATAATGGACGGATGGATGGATGGATATATGTGTTTTTGCAGTTTTTGTAGATTTTTTTGTAGTTTGGATATATGTGTTCTTGTAGTTTGGATATGTGTTTTTGTCTTTGTGTTGCACTGCTGTGGGCTGGGGAAACAATATTTATTTTCATTTCATATAAATAAATGTCCCTAATTCCTGATTCCTGATAGTGTGATACATTTCCAGGAGTGATATAAGCATGACAAATGCAGATCTCGGTATCTTTGGGACCAAAATTATAATAACAAATCTTTCTTATCGCTTTTGTGAGTTCGTGAAAAGATATTGTACTGCGTATTTCCAGGGGGCGCTGTCTATCTAAAATAAATTGGGGAAACCTGATTAATGTCCTGCATTTGAACTTGAAATGGACTAATGAGAAATCCCAACAGGCGACCTTGCCTCACTCTCTGGTATGGTCATCATTCAGTAACCGGATGAAATAGTAATTTCTGCACGTGATGGGTCTAGCTTAGCCATTTCTTTTTCTGAAAATCAGCTACGAAGTCATTCATAAACTATACAAACTCTTTCTTAGCCCTTTCAAGCTACACTGGTATTATGCAAGCACTCACACTCTGGAGATCCTCTCATGTTGAGGGTGCCAGCTAAGGTGAGTGCAACAGGATCTGTCATTTTCAGACAGGCCATCATTTTGTCATCAGTCGGGCAGTTCAGCTTTCTAGCAACCTGGAGAGAGAAGATGAGGGGAAGCATGAGCACAAGACCTTATTTTCTGCCATGTGTGATTTAAAGGGCTGTTTGATGCATACCTCCTCTGCGTACTTGCGAGGATTTTTGTTGACAGCCCAGGGACAGAGAGCAACCCCGCTCTGGGAGATGGCTCTCTTGAATAATCCTTTGTTATGTGGGGTGAGAGTCTGTTTTGATGAATGGAGACAGTAATTATTAGAAAGCACTTCATGAAAACAGATGCTATATACTTTAATCAGTTAGCACCGCTGTTTAATTTGTGCCAGAACCTGAAGCAAATGGATCCGGCATCTCTTATTTTCCCCCCCACCTGCATTTTGGCACCAATTTGCAGGATTGCGGAGACCCCTCGTGGCAGCTAATTTTGCATGATAGGTAATCTGGTAGGCAACGTGGCGCTCATAGCATAACCATGTCACTCACAACTGTGAGCTTTTGCTTTTATCAAAGTGAATGTTGCGAATGCCTTTCTGCATGCTCAATAATCCAGGTAAGAAAATCACAGAAAGTTGAACCGGTTCATCTGAGCATCTGAACTGAGAGAGAAACGTTTCATCACTCGTCTAAGTGACTTCTTCAGTCTCAACATGACTGCAGGTATCCCCACCCTTATAAACGATACAGCTGCATAACGACCGAAACCAACGATCGGTTTCATGTGCAAATATGGGTGTGACCACTAACTAGAGTTACAATGGCCATGTGTACTATTCACAGAGGATTTGGGCATGGTTGCAATCACAGCATTGTAAAATGGCGACTCTTTGACTTCCCGTCCAAACCAGCGTTCCTCCCTATCAAGGATGTGCACATCCTCATCCTTGAAAGAGTGGCCACTGGCCTGCAGATGGGTGTAGACTGTGGAGTCCCGTTCCTGACACGTGTACTCAGATGTACTCTTAGCCAATCCCCACCCCCTCGATTCAGGGATGGTAACTTAAAGACATTTTGACCCATTTTGGTGAGGATTGCCTTAAACTTGTATGTGAATAAGAGTGAACAGAGCGTACAATGGCAGACTACAGGAACCACCCGAGGTTCAGTTTCAGGTGCAGCTAGAGATTAGAGACAGTGATTACACCTAAGAGCCTACAGATGAAATCGTCGGTCAAGGACCAGCAAAATAACAAGATCCTCCAGAAGACACAGGACCAGCCGCTGAAGAAACGGGTGAGACAATCGATGCGTTGAAAGCCAACCCCGATAGCATCCGGATGTGGGCCACATCAGGCAATGATGCGGCGCTGATGGCCTTCATCTGGCCCTGACAAAATGGATGTGAGCCTGAAGTGGCCCACATGTATAATAGCAAATATGGCCCAAATATGCCGAGTCAAATGTGGGCCTTTTTTGGCAAAGACGCGGCGCTCTCGGCAACATGAAATCTGGATGTGACCCTGAAGTGGCCCGTGTGGTAAATGGTGAATATGGCCCAAATATCACAAAACAAATATGGGCCACCTCTGGCAAATATGTGGCACATGCGGCATTGCCGTGGCTTGGTTCTGGCCCAGATCTGGCAAACAGGTGTGGACCGCCCAAGCGCCATCATTCCACGCGGTGTGTGGGCCAGATGAAGTGTCAGTTGTGGGACCGGTCCGGGCCACAGCAAGTTTGCTATCTGGGAAAGAGGAGCAGATCCAACAGAGACTCACAACGCATCCAGATGAGACCACTTTCCAACATGTGATTGAGTTCACAGATAAGGCTTGTCTAGCACAATATGGAAAGTTGAAAACCAGGCGGCAAAAGAAGTTTGACCCACTTGCTGCACGCCAGAAACATCAGTAGACAACGGACGGTGCCCTCAGCGACAAGAGATGGACGCCAGACACACGCCGGCGATGTAGACAAGTGGGTGAAGAATCTGTCTGACAGACAACTCACCCATGCGGAGAAAGACATCCTTGCTAAAGGGCTGGATTTTGCTGTCACGCCAAGGCAAAACAACATCGCTGAGTTTCAGCCTGCCTCAGCGGTGCCAAGGCGCTGCCGTCCAGCATCAGTAGAGACGAGGGGAAAGCTCTCACCTCTCTCAGTAAGGACAATAACGTCACCATCCTTCCAGCAGACATAGGCAGATGCACTGTTGTATTAAACCAGACAGACTATCAAGAGAAAGTTATGACGTTACTTAGCGACATGAATATTCATGAGGCCCTGGTTTACCTAAGATACATACAGGATGTGCCATTACGGCCTATGATTGATTGATTGATGAATATGTATGATTAACTATTAGTATGATTAACTCAGTAACCTATAACATGTCTAAGTTTCATGCATCTATTCTTAAATCATTGGTAGGCAGTAATGAACATCACATGTTCACACACTATGACTTTTTTTGATAAGGTGAGGGATATCATTATGGAGGTGAATGAAATAATGGTCTCTTATGATGTCTGTTTTTTTTAAATTTATTTTTAGCCCCCCCCCATCCCACCCGATTAACCCAATGGCATATGGCCGGAACTCTTGTCAAATAACTCCCCTGGCTCACGTTTCCACAGGAAGGAGATAGTCGTAACACCAGCTTCCTTCAAACTCGTGTCGGCTGCTCTCGCTAGTTTACACGCTGAAGCCTCGCGTGGATTGCATTACCTTGATTTGCATATGAAACTGATCGTTGGTGTCGGTCGTTATGCAACTGTATTGCCTATAAGGTTGGGGATGCCTGCAGTCAGTTGAGACTGAAGAGGTCACTTAGATGAGTGATGAAATGTTTCTCTCAATAAATGTTGTGTTCAGATGAACTGATTCAACTTTCTGTAATGTTGCAAATGGTTTGGTAGTCCACTCTGGATAAGGAATGACTGCTGTGATGATGTGATTTTTCATCTATATAGTTTAAGCATTTGTGTTGCTTTGTTACAATATGTTGTAATGTGTGACCGTGTGAAGGTTACAGTACAGATTAGTACTGTAACACAATTATTCCTTTCCCTGTCAACAACCAGATCAACCCCTTCTTTGTGCTGCGGCGCTTTATGATTTGCAAATTAAACAAATTAAGCCAGCGTTATTCAAATCATCATATAAGGACTTCCAGAGATCTCAAACCTGAAAGCTGACGCTAGCTGCACCAGCAGACTCTCCAAAGATGGTGACGTTGTCGGGGTCTCCTCCGAAAGAGCGGATGTTCCTGTGCACCCAGGCAATGGCAGCGTGCTGATCCCACAATCCATAGTTTCCTGTCACAAAGTGCATAGTATTACACGTCAATGTATTTTCCAAACATACATGATACACATGCTGATGGTGTGAAATTTAATTTTCTTACAGAAAAGCAACAAAAATGCAATAACTGTAACACAGAATTGGGGATGAGGTGTGGTTTCCATAGAGAAATTTGTTCATAATCAGTGTACAATTGGAGTCAACTTATCGACTGCCAATACATTAACATCTGATAGTCCACAAGACAACACTTACCCGGTCCGCTAGCATCTCCAGAGCTCAGGAAGCCCAGGGTGCCAACACGGTATCCCAAGGTCACCACGATAACATCCCCCCTGTCTGCAATCTCCTGTCCGTCGTACAGATAGTTGTCCAGGAAGTTGGCTCCCATGGAGCCTCCAGCCAGGAAGCCTCCTCCATAGATCCAGACCATAACCGGGAGATTAACAGATACTAAAGGAGCAGGCAGAAAGAAATGGCCGACGAATATTGAGAACTACATCATGAGGGAACGTTATAAAGAGAAAAAATAACCATGCTTTTTTCCCGCCTTTTTCTCCCCAGTTGTACTTGGCCAATCACCCTGCTCTCTGGGCCGTCCCAGTTGCTGCTCCACCCCCTCTGCCGATCCGGGGAGGGCTGCAGACTACCACGTGCCTCCTCCGGTACATGTGGAGTCGCCAGCCGCTTCTTTTCACCTGAGAGTGAGGAGTTTCACCAGGGGGACATAGCACGTGGGAGGATCACGCTATTCCCCCCAGTTCCCCCTTTCCCTCCCGAACAGGCGCCCCGAACGACCAGAGGAGGCGCTAGAGCAGCGACCAGGACACACACTCACATCCGGCTTCCCACCCGCAGGTACGGCCAATTGTGTCTGTAGGGACACACGACCAAGCCGGAGGTGACACAGGGATTCGAACCGGCGATCCCCGTGTTGGTAGGCAATGGGATAGACCACTATGCTAACCAGACGCCCTGACAAAAACGTGCTTTATTTATGTAGTATTTATATCTATGTATATATATATATATATATATCTATGTATATATAGTAAGTATGATTCATGATAAATAAACAATAAATGTTATATACAAAAAAACAAAAAGATCAAAAGGATCAAATAACAATTAAGATACGAACAGATAATGGAAAGTCAATACGGAAAAGTAAATCTATAAATGTTATATCACATTTAATGTAAGTCCACAATGAAGCCACTTAAAGGATTATGCTGACTTGTCTAGTCTGGACTTCTCTGGCAGTCCACTGAAGACGTAACAAAGAGAGACAAAGACTCCGGACTCCATTGTCTCCGCAGTGCCACAGACCCCCCAAATGAAAACATCACGCATGCATATTTAAAGATGAGTGAGTCTTGGTGGTGTTTGTCAGAGAAACACACGGGGTCCCTGTGAGCGTGTTGCTGTACCTTGTCGACCGTGAGGAACCCAGATATTCAGGTAAAGGCAGTCCTCACTACCACGGACGTCATTCTGCAGCAGAGTCAGCTGGAGGCACCTCTTCCTGTACTCAGTGGCTTTGAGAATACCTAAAAAAAAAACAACACACACACACAGACTCTTGTCTAACAAGGAAAGCCATGTATGTACATGTACAACAAGACACGCCAGGAGAACTCCTCAAACTTTGGGAGAGGCCTCAACGTTAGTCTGGATGTTGCACATGAAGAATTCATCGAGTGTAAGCTTGGTTTTACAAAATGCCAGCAGCACGTTCATCTGAACTCGTACACGGCACCACGCGGGCTTCTCACCGTCCCAGCCTGGGTGACGTTTGGGTTTCTCGAACCTGCCGGGAATGTCGGCGAAGGGAATTCCCTTGAAGACGTCCATGTGGCGACGGAAGCCGAGGCGAATGTTCTCCCCCTCCACCATGCCTCCTTCGGTGTACACCACCCTAAGCTAGGGGGTCAAATCAGTTTATTCAGTGAGAACAATTTCCAATTAAACTCATCAGATGTGCTCTTGAGCTGTTCCTGGATCAGTTTAAATGTCTGAATACTACGGGAACATCAAGGCAATCCAGTCAATGTAGTAAAAGAAGCACAGCGTTTTAGATGTACTGTAATGTAAGGTTAACATTGTTTGAGGTCCCCCCCACCCCTTTTTCTCCCCAGTTGTACTTGGCCAATTGCCCTATTGGTCACTGCTCCGCCCCCTCCGCCGATCCAGGGAGGCCCAAAGGAGCTGAATCGAGTGCAACTGGACTTGATAACCATGACCTGGATGAACGAGAACATTCACAGAGATCCGGGGAGGGCTGCAGACGACCACGTGCCTCCTCCCATACATGTGGAGTCACATGTATGGGAGGAGCTTCACCAGGGGGATGTAGCTCGTGGGAGGATCACGCTATTCCCCCCAGTTCCCCCTCCCCCCTGACCAGAAGCCCCGATTGACCAGAGGAGGCGCTAGTGCAGCGACCAGGACACATACCCACATCCGGCTCCCCACCCGCAGACACGGCCAGTTGTCTCTGTGGGGACGCCCGACCGAGCCGGAGGTAACACGGGGATTCGAACCGGCGATCCCCGTGTTGGTAGGCAACGGAATAGACCGCCACGCCACCCGGACGCCCGCAACATTTTTTGGTTCCGAGGGTAGAAATGGCGCGAGGATGGTACGCTAAAAACATGTGCAGTTCCCATTTGATAAAGATTAAAAGATAATCAGTTAATGAAATACCAGGCCATAATGGTGTAACAGATCACCCTTAGGCAATAGATTGCATACAATTAAACAGAAAAATCATTATAAAAAAAGCAAATGAGATATTTTATGTTTCGATTTGGAGGAGGAGAGCTATCTGAAATATGTGCGGCTGCTGTTCGTGAAAGGCAAGGAAATTAGGGCTTGGCTTGATTCGTGGTGTCTGTTGTAAGCGATTCCCGAGAAGTGATTTCTGTTTCCCGGCGTCACTGCTGTGTAAACACCGCGTCTTAACGCAGAAAGGCAGCATCTGTTCCGCGTGCACAGCTGCCCAACCGGGTCCGAAATCACACCACTGCAAGTAAACAGCAGTGAATGATAACAAAAATAACACAAGTATCATCCTGTGACAATATTTGTGATTATATTATATGGTACTAGAAGAACCCCGCTACAATGTAGCGGTTTGGTTCTCCACCCGTCTAAATCTCCCTCCTCTTCATCCTGCCAGCTAACCGCCTTCCCCCTGCCCCTAACCCCCCCCCCACTCCAACTCCCTCCCCCCAAATGCTCAGATTCATCTGAAATGCCGAGAAAAGTGGTTTTTAGCCATTTTCAGAAAATGCATATTTTGCATAATTATGCATAATTATTTTTAATTTTCTGCTATTTTTCTGGTCCTCTCTGGAACAATACCTACCACCTCCAAAAAAAATTAGGATCATAAGTGCATTTTTGCAAAAATGCATATATTTTGCATAATGCCAAAACATTTGTCCCAGAAATTTTTTTTTATATAGGTGAAAAAAATCAAAGATGCTCAGAATCATCCAAAATGCCGAGAAAAGTGGTTTTTAGCCATTTCTAGAAAAATGCATATTTTGCACATTTATGCATAATTATGCATAATTTTAATTTTCTGGGATTTTTCCCTTACTCTCTGAGACAACACCTACCACCTCCAAAAAGAATTAGGATCATAAGTGCTTTAGTTTTCGGTCCCGCTATCTACACTAACACCACACACACACACACACACACACACACACACACACACACACACACACACACACACACACTAACACCACCCACACACACACATTACGAAACTATGGGAGTTGATTATATCAATTATATTACATTACATGATATATTGTATTATATTTCACAAAGCTTTAGCGCTGAATAGGCACTAGTTTAAAAGGCAGATCTCTGAAATGAGCATCTACGTTGTCGATATGCATTTTCTAAAAATCCACTGTATGTGACTTACAGATGTCGCTGATGCTGTCCCCAGAAGCAGGGCGACAGCGACCAACATTCCCAGCGTCTTCATCACGGCGGTCTGGAAACACCAGTGAGTGCCTAGCTGTTTCTCCATAGGCTTTATATACCATTTACCCCCCCCCACACACACACACACACACCCATCACCCTCCCCTCACATAGGTTCAACTAAAGATCCCTCCCTTAAAGTATGGGGGGGGGGGGAAGATGAATGGGGAAGTTGTTGTCATGTCGTGTTGACCCTCCCATACATTCAGCAGTTATCAGGCCATGTCCCACCACCATCAGGTGACTCCCAACTATAATGATGAATGTGTATATTTAACCCAATGGCGGACTGGCCATCTGGAGCGCCGGGAGTTTTCCCGGTGGGCGGCCGCGTGTCTGATTGGCCCAGGTGTTAAATCTGTCAGCCTCTCTCTCTTTCCCAGCCAGTCACTTTAGGTCCGGTCCGTTGGAACGTTTCCTGGGCCCCGCCCCTTTCCCGCCGCCGCCGCCATTTTGGATGTATAGTGGAGTGGAGCAAGACGGACAAACAAAAAGAGGAGAAAAAAAACGTAAAGGTGGTTAAAATTATTTCTTTTACTGGTCAGAAGGTTCCAGAGATTCTCGCCCCCTTGCTGCCAGTGCCCTTGCGCCAAAATTAGCTCCTTCTAGCCGGCCTCATCCTCCTTGTTCTATTTTACATCTATTTCATAAAGTTATTGTTATAAACATGGCTCAGAAATCTTGTTTACATAGAGTGTGGCGTGGTTTGTGTGGGTGGTGGTGGTTTGTGTGGGTGGTGGTGTATCGCTGAGGGGTGGGGTTGGTGGGCCGGTCTGAGTAAAGAAGTCCAGGGCCATTTTTCATCCCCAGTCCGCCCCTGATTTAGGCTGCTATGTAGTCTTTTGCAAAACGAACACCTTGCACTCTTTCTGTGGCACTCTTTCTGTGCAATGTACTTAGGGCTCCTTTTTCTGTTGTTATTATTACTATTATTACTACTATTATCTGTAATGTGAACTCTATAAAATGTCTCTGCACTTATGCCACCAGGTAAATATCTGTACATTTAGCGTGCTTGGTGACTCGTCTCCACAAACATATGGGGCATGTCCTTTGCCATACAATAATAAATAAATAAATAAATAAATAAAACAAGTTCACAAATAAAGAATAAATAAATAACTATAATGATAAATTAATAAGCATAATAATAAATTATTAACGATAAATCAATAATCATAATAATAAATAATAAATTAACACATTATTAATAATAAAAAATTAATAATCATAACAATAATAATAAATAAGCAAATAAAACATGGATGAGGTGCTGTTAAGATGCTCTTAATCTCAGAACTAGGCTCTAACAAATAACAAGAAGGGAAGCACACAGTCATTCTTGTGATTCATTTATTCATACAACAGTCACACTGCATTGAGATTCAGTTGTCAATGGGGTCACCCTCTGTAAAAAAAAAATGCATGCTATCCATTATCAAGTAGTTCACACCAGCGTTATCAAAAATCACTCACGCGACTGGACTTCGGTTTTGAACGTCACCATCATGCTGCATTCGTGCCATGTTGGTCTTGAACAAAAAGATTCTTAATTTTTACGCGATTAACCCAATTAGTTACATGAACTCAAAGAAACTGATCCTCTGATGGGATCGTGTCATGTTGGACAAAGTAGAGTGTGAAAATGTGTCAGTCTGTGATTTTGAGGGAGGTCGCAGCGGCCACCCTCATCATATTTGCTCAGACCACATTGAACTGAAACAACATACTGACTAGAACAACCTATTAACGTTTTAGCAGCTCAAAGCACAGTTTATTAACATTTCGAAATGACACTCCAACAAAATTAAAAAAATATAATGGATGGATTTATATGCCGATGTCCATTTTCACATGTAATCCAACATCTCTGACTCCATCTCATTTTCGCTTCCCTCTGACAGCTGGAATTCATCCTCCACATCTTCCTCTACATCTTCGCCATTGTTGTAATCCTCATCATCTTCTTCCTCCACCGGTTGTTGCACTTTTGTTTGTCTTACAGATAGGCCGGCACGTCTGCGTTGCACATGATATAGCTGTCGTTCTGCAGGGGAGTATCATATACTTACTTACTTACCTATTTATTTATTCATCTATCAATCATTTAAACCAGAAAGTGGGCTGCTTTGCTCAGTGTCTTCAGTGTTGTTAGTTGTTGCAAAACTGCCCTCATGCATAAACTTACTTTTCAGTTCATCCCAATTTGTTTCATTTCCCTTTGTTACTTTAAAAAAAAAATTGGTTCAGAGACTAAATTTTGGTTTTAACAGTTGATCAAAACATCTTTATCAGTGGGTCCTACAGGCTTGGAGCAGTCAGTGGTTAATGTGTGACCACACACATGGGAATCACAGAGGGGACAGAGCGTGCATGAAATCTGCACCTAGGAAGGCGGCCTGGATTAATTTCCATTCATAACTGGGGTAAACATCTTAAAATGGGATGGACTGGATTTTGTATAGCGCTTTTCTAGCTGCAACAGCCACTCAAAGTACCATACGACCTGCTCCAACTCTGAGCCACTGCCGCACTGTTGCAGATGTTGGAAAAAGAGGACACCTTTTTTTTCATTAAACAACTAATATATAATTTCTCCAGAGCAAACAAGTGCTTTTGGAAAATTGTGAATCACACATGCACTGACCTCGAACCTTGATAAGAGTGTACCGGGAACTCTCCATGCAGACACACTTACTTGGTCGCTGGGCTCGGATGATCTTCTTGATCAAGGCCGATATGATGTCCCTCAGGACATCAGTGGTGTGGGGGAGACACCAGCCGTCCTTCTCATCACAGTCCACCTCTTCGCCATCATTACGATGAATCACTTGCCTTATACTGGGCACGGACATGGAGATACACTGAATTACATATTACATTGTAGACAAAAGAAAGAGACACACTATCACTTGGCTTAAGAGTCAGAGCCCTCAAAGGATTAGAAAAAGCAGATAACGGGTCTTGTACTTCTTTATCTCGCACTTCTTTGTTGTACGCGCATGTCAAATGGTCGCAGGGATGTTATTTACAGCTTTTTTTTAACAAGAGTGATATAACTGATGGCGGAAATTACAAGATTATTTACTTATTCAACCTATTACAAGTGGCCTGTTCTGTAATTGTTTGTTACGTTATCTAATCGAGGAAAGATTATGTTTACTGTCAATCTACAAGGCTAACAACAGATTAAACTATGTAGAAATGTTCAAAATCTATAGAATTTTTTTTTAAACTTTTCATAATATAAGGCGGTGAACAATACTGTTATTAATTGTACTGCATCTTGGATGACAAAAAATATGTGTATATTTCTGTTGGGAAAAACTGGAGGTTGCACTGTGCTACATGCAGTCATACCGGTCTACATGCAGGTCACAGAGCTGGTAGAACATCTGTCTGTGTGGGGGCAGCATCCCCTCTCTGAAGATGTAAGATGACTCCTGGGGACGTGAGAGACAAGTTAGCATGTATGTGATTATCATCGGAGGTTACTCTGGGGCAAGTATGGAGTATGTGATTATCATTGGAGGTTACTCTGGGGCGAGTGTGGAGTATGCAGTTATAACCGGAGGTTACTCTGGGGCGAGAATGGAGCCACCTGGAGCCACATATTGTGGGGCAATGTGGGCGAGGGTGTGAAGAAGTGGTTTAGGATGTGGTTTGGGCCTTTCGGGTAATTCGCTCCTTTCTGAGTCTGTGCTTGTTTTCAGCAGCACAGTGCAGGTCATGGCTGTGGCGCCCAGCACTCTCACGGACAGCCAGTCTCCAGGCCTCCCTGTTTTCTGCTGCTTGTTCCCAGGTGTTAAGGTGGATGCCAAATCTTTTTTTTTATTCATTTTACCCCCCCCCCACCCTTTTTCTCCCCAGTTGTACTTGGCCAATTATCCCACTCTTCCGAGCCATCCCGATCTCTGTTCCACCCCCTCTGCCGATCCAGGGAGGGCTGCAGACTACCACATGCCTCCTCCGATACATGTGGAGTCAGCAGCCGCTTCTTTTCACCTAACAGTGAGGAGTTTCACCAGGGGGACATAGTGCATGGGAGGATCACGCTATTCACCAACCAGAGGAGGCGCTAGTACAATGACCAGGACACATACTCACAACTGGCTTCCCTCCCGCAGACACGGCCAATTGTGCCTGTAGAGATGCCCGACCAAGCCGGAGGTAACGATGCCAAACCTTTTGATGTGGGCCTTGATGTTATCTTTACATTGCTTCTTTTGTCCTCCTGGGGCACGTTGTCCTGTTACAAGCTGAGAGTAAAGGACCTGTTTCAGGAGGCGAGAGTCAGACAGAGGACATTGCCAGTCCATCTCAGCTGATGTTGTGCGATGGTGGCAGTTATACCAGGCATGTTGGCCTCCTCAAGGATGCTGAAGTTGGTGTGCTTATCCTCCCAGCTGACTTTAAGGATCTTCCAAAAGCATCGCTACTGGTATACCTCCAGTGCCTTCAGGTGCCTGTTATATGTGGTCCAGGTTTCTGACCCATACAGCAGGGTGGGCAGCACTACCGCTTTGTACACCAGAATTTTTTGTTCTGGCCTGAAGGTCACGGTTTTCAAAAACCCTTTTACTCAATCTTGATAAGTCCCGGCTGGCACAGCTGAGACGTTGGTGTATTTCAATATCAATGTAGGCTTTGGAGGAGAGAAGGCTGCCAAGATATTGGAACTGTTCCACATTGCTGGTGTTGTCTAGAGAGATGGATGGGGGCAGAGCAGGCATGTTTCTGTTGGGTTGGTAGAGGATATGGGTCTTTTTTATGTTAATGGCCAGGCTACTTGTATGCCTTTGCATAGGTGTCCAGTATGTTCTGTAGTTCCTCTTCTCCAAGGGACACTAAGGCATTGTCATCGGTGTACTGCAGCTCTATGATGGATGTGCTGGTGGTTTTACCTTTAGCCCTGAATCTGTTAATATTCAGAAGAGTCCCATCAGTCCTGTACAAGATTTTGACTCCCTGAGAAAGGGTGGGACCCGTGGGGTGGAGGATGGTGCAAATGAAGACAAAGAACAGGGTTGGGGCAATGACACAGCCTTGTTTAACTCCTATGTGGACCTTGAAGGACTCTGTCTCATCTCCATAACTGTTGAGTACTTCAGCTGACATGATCATGTAGTAGTCATATTTGTCATGGCAGCCTATTTTTGACAGAAATAGCCAGAGGGCCTAGTGGTTTATGGAATCAAAAGGTTTGGTTAAGTCTATGAAGGCCATGTACAATGGTTGATTCTGGTCCTAGGCTTTTTCTTGGAGTTGGTGAGCAGTAAAAATCATGTCTATATTGTCTCTGTTAGGATGAAAACCGCTGTGGGATTCTGGCAGAATTTCCTCTGATATTGGGAGGAAGCTGTTGGCCAAGACCCTAGCCAGGGCTTTCCCTGTGGTGGGAAGCAAGGAAATGCCACGGTAGTTTCTGCAGTCAGCTCTGTCTCCTTTCTCAAAGACAGAGACAATGTGTGTGTCCTTAAGTTTCACAGGGATCCCCCTCTTTTAAGTAGCAGGGTATGGATATCCCTGAGGAGTGTGGGTCCACAAGCCCTCAATATTTCTACCAGTATTCCATCAGCAACAGCAGCCTTGTTGATTTTCATCTTCCTGATGGCATCCTGGACTTCTATTAGACTAGGTGTTGCTGCCATGCCCTCCTCTTTGGGTTTTTTAGGAAGTTGTTGGAGGGCATCCATCTCAGGACTAGAGTCCCAGTTTAAAAGGTCCGGGTAATGCTCTTTCCACCTCTCTTTGATTGATTCGTTTTCTGTTAGTGCTGTGTAAACATCTTTGGAGTGAAGGGGGGTTAGATGGCGGTGGCTGGGACCATATTTTGCTTTAGTAGCGTCGAAAAAGCCTCTGGTTCTCCCAGAATCTGCAAGGTGCTGGATCTCAAGGGCCTTCTTCGTCCACCACTGGTTCGTCAATTCCCTGACCCAGATTTGGGCAGCTGACTTTGTTCTTGCATGGGTAGCTTGTTTATTTTGGCAGTTGATGTCATTCTGCCACGTGGTAAAGGCTTGCCTCTTGATGTTGATTAATCGTTGGCTTTCTAGGTCATTCTCATCAAACTAATCTTGGTGGTTCTTCATCTTATGTCCATTAGTGGTTTTACAGATGCCAGTGTTTGCAGTCCTGAGCATATCCCAGTGGCTTTCAATATCATCTGGATACTGCTTGGGCATTGATGTACTGAGCATGGCCTGAAACAGTTTCCCCCCCTTTTTTCTCCCCAATGTACTTGGCCAATTACCTTATTTTTCGAGCTGTCCCGGTCACTGCTCCACCCCCTCTGCCGATCTGGAGAGGGCTGCAGACTACCACGTGCTTCCTCCGATACATGTGGAGTTGCCAGCCGCTTCTTTTAACCTGAATTCTTTTCACCTGAATTTAACCAGGGAGAGGTAGTACGTGGGAAGATCACACTATTTTCCCCAATCCCCCCTCCCCCCCGAGCAAGCGCCCGACCGACCAGAGGAGGCGCTAGTGCAGCGACCAGGACATATACCCACATCCGGCTTCCCACCCGCAGACACGGCCAATTGTGTCTATAGGGACGCCCAACCAAGCCAGAGGTAACACGGGGATTTGAACCAGTGATCCCCGTGTTGGTAAGCAACGGAATAGACCGCCACACCACCCAGACACCCATGGCCTGGAAATGTTGATGAGAGGAGGGATCAGTAAGTCTTTCTACTTTTTCTGCACCCTTCTTTTCTGGTGAAGTTGGATGGACAGGGTCGAGTGGATAAGGCGGTGGTCAGTCCAATAGTCATTTGCACTATCATTCTGGTGGCTAGTACCTTGCGTTGGTCTCTTTGATGGACGAAAATGTAGTCAGTGAAGTGCCAAATATTAGAACAAGGGTGCCTCCAGGTTGTTTTAATTTCTTTCTTCTGGCAGAAGAATGTGTTGGTGATGATTAGGCTGTGTTCTGAGCATGTTGTTAACAGCAGAATGCCACTGGAGTTTGTGTTTCCAACTCCTTCCTTGCCAATTATGCCTCTCCACAAGTTGTAATTTCGTCCCACTCTGGCATTAAAATCTCCAAGCAGGATTAGCTTATGTTCCTTGGAGACTTCGGTGAGAACATTGTCCAGGTCAGCATAGAAGGTCTCCTTTACTTCATCTTGTGAGTCAAGTGTTGGAGCATATGTACTGATGACAGTGATGCGTTGGTTATTTGCAAGCACCAGTCATATTGTCATCCGGCACTCACTGATGCCCAGAGGAAGCTCAGCAAGGTGGCAAATGGGGCTGTTTTTGATGGCAAAGCCCATACCGTGGATCCTCAGCTCATCAGCTGCTTTTCCTTTCCAGAAAAAAACTGTAACCACCCTTCTCCTCTTTCAGATGTCCTTTGTTGCTCAACAGGGTTTCAGAGATGGCGACAATATCAATCTGGAATCTTCTCAGCTCTCGGGCGATGATGGCAGTAAGCCATTCGGGTTAATTGCTGGATTGATTGTCCATGAGGGTTCGTATGTTCCAGCTTCAAAATATACGTGTTTCTGTTTCTGACCACATGGTGGTGATCCCTCTGGAAGGAGTGGTCCAGACAAGAGGTAAGAGGCAGACTATATTTAGGTCAAATTTTCTAGCCCTCACCCCAACTGGGGTGAGCAGAGCAGATCCTAAATAGGGCTACTTAGTCATGGGTGCAGCAGCTGAGAAGCCCCTCTGCCTCAGTTCCAGGGCTTAGCAACTGATCATAAACCCACCATGTGTGTGCCAGATTGTGTCTAGGAGCTGCCAGACTTCACTGTCCTGCTCCATCACCTTTTCCTGAGATGACAGCGGACTTCAGGAGGAGCCCCCCCCCCAACACCCCCCCGACCATACTCAACAGCACAGGGTCTACGGTGAAAACCTACATATTTCTGGGTTCCACAATCTCCCTGGATCTGAGATGGGCATCCAACATAGATAGACACAATCATCACAAAGGCCCAGCAGAGAATATACTTTCTCCGCCAGCTCAAGAAATTCAACCTGCCTCAGGAACTGTTGATTCCGTTCTACACTGCAATAATCCAGTCTGCCCTCTGCACATCCATTACTGTCTGGTTTAGTTCGCCCACCAAACAGGACAGGGACAGACTATAACTGACAGTTAGGTCGGCAGAGAAAATGATTGGTGCCGCCTGCCCTTCTTTCAGGACTTATACCCCTCCAGACTCAGGAAACAGGCAGGGAACGTCATTGCAGACCCATAATACCCTGGTCACAACCTGTTCCAACTCCTCCCCTTTGGCAGGCGCTACAGAGCACTGTACCCCAAAACAACCTGATATAAAAACAGTTTCTTTCCACAGGCTGTCATTCAAATGAACGCTTAACACTGTCAATAAAGCCAGCCTTTTTAAACATTTTGTATATACTGTACATTGTACATATTAATGGCGAGTGGTCATAATAAGCTGTAAATGCGGTGCATGCCCAAGGCATTTGAAAATGACCTGAGAATTTACATACAATACAATAATGAATTGAAAATCTATTTCTAATAAGTAACATGAGCATTATTTACATTAAAACGTGTCATTTACATGTTTGTTTCTCAATTTCTTCGATTGTTTTCTTTTCAAACGGCAACTGCAGTCTGGTTTTACGACTCGCATTACCGCAGTCTGCCACATCTATCCTGCTCACGGCAAAGCTGCCACGCGTTCGGCTTACTTCGCGCATGCGCTCTGGATTTCCCAGTTGTATTCGTGGTATACGAAAGTAACTTCTAAGCGCGAGAGTTTGGTGGGCAGAAAAGCTGGCAGTGAACCAGCTTATCCGGAAACACGTGCGCAACACTGCCATCTAGCGAGCTACGTATTGCAAGTTGGCACTTGTCTGTCTTGCTCAGTTAGCTCACCGCCATACGTTTCAGTACTTGTCAATATGAGCGACAATTCGCATATTATAGAATCGTTACGTTCTGTCCCGCTTTCTCGGAGGACTTTTAACGAGAAAAATATCGTTATTGCAGGAGGACGTCCAACTCCCGAATTTTGCATCACAAAATCAACGAACAATATCGTCCGTCACTTTCAAGCTACCACATACGAAAAGCATACATGGCTAGCTGGCTAGCTATGCTGTTGGCCATGTCTCCTTTTTTCTACAGAACACACAGTCTGGACCACAGCAGGCCGCCATTTAAACGATCTCCATACAGCAATGACAAACACGAGCGTGTACCTGCACACATACATTGTCTTAGTAAAACTTCAGACATTTGGCAACACACGAATCGATCGTCAGTTGAATGAAGGCGTGCGAATACCCACAGAGCAACATAACGAGCGCATTTTAAAAAAAACAGGGAAGTGTTAAAGAGACTCTTGGACATCGCTGTGTACCTTGGAACCCAGGAGCAGGCATTCTGGGGACACTCGGAGGGGGAAGGATCGTGGTAATTACATTGAGCTCATCAACCTACTCCAGAAATATGATGAGAGGCTAGCCCATCGTTTGGAGACGTGCAGTGTCTTCTCTGGCATGTCAAGCCACATCCGAAATGATGTGATGGACTCTGTGGGGAATGTGCTGCTGAATGAAATAAAATCTGAAATCAAGGACGCAAGCTTTGTAGCGATACTAACTGATGAAACCACCGATGTGTCCAACTTCGTCCAGCTGTGTGTGTGTGTGTGTGTGTGAGTGAGTGAGTGAGTGAGTGAGTGAGTGAGTGAGTGAGTGAGTGAGTGATTGAGTGAGTGAGTGAGTGAGTGAGTGAGGGGTGCGAGCGTGTCATTTGTCATTTGCAGTGGCGGGAGGGGGTTGTAGCGAGCGGGCGGTCGTTCTGGCGTGCGTGCATGCCCGGGGTGGGGGTGGGGGGACGGGGTAGCATACCCAGCTTCAAAGGTCACCACTCGCCACTGGTACATATACTGCTACGCTCTGTCATGTTCATCTACCTCAGGCATGTATTTAAGTAACCTACTACTACCACTACTACTACTACTACTTTTCAGCTGCTCCTGTTAGGGATCGTCACAGCGGATCATCCATTTCCAGCGTATATAAGTAACCTGCTAACATCTATTTCAGCATCTCCTGATACTATATTCACTGTACCATTGCACCTTATCATCTATCACCTCTTATTTCACCTGTATAAATTAGTTCTTGTGTATATATCTGAAGATTGCTGTGTTGTCGTTATTCTGAGTTCAGTACACTGAGAGATCCACAAAACCAGAGTCAAATTCCATGTTTGTGCAAACCTACATGGCCAATAAACATGATTCTGATTCTGAGATTAAAAGTAAGCAAACATTCATCTATGGTTTGCCCTCACATTTGTCTAATGCAAAATAAACCTACTTACGGTACTGCATCTGTGATGCTTGACGGTGGATGCAAGTGGACTATCTGCAGAACATGCACATGTCTGTCTCACTCTCTGCAGAATCACAAATACGCTAAACAGGAAGTGACTATACTGGACGTGACCACACCGGAAGTTACTAAACAGGAAGTGACATCACAGAATGCCGCAAACTGAATAATATCAATGTTACAACGAGTTTAATAAACTGTACAATAATTATCAACTTCTCATTTTCAACTAGAAATAGGTACCAACAAATTATTCTAATTAGGAATTTGAGAAAACAAACAAAAGCCTTAATGGCAACCCAGACTTCAAATGCCCCGTGGCGGATTTATACCTTCCGAATCGTGCATACGTGGCTTTAGAAAGCTGAGTAAAAAAGGCACCCATCTGGCTTATCAGTGACATCTCCCTCTATTTTGCAGGAGGTTTCTACTTAAGACGGGCAGCTGGCAACTGACCTTTAGTTGGAACCCAAACTGCGAGGGCTGCTGACTGGTGCTGGGACCGTCCTGCGCTTGAAGCTCCACCACGCTAGCTGGTTGGGGCACTAGGAAAAAAAACATGTACCAATGATTTTATGTGAAACACCGCGGTATTTGTGGGGTGTGAACCAGTAAATTTCAATCGCAAAACAAGAAAAAAAATGTGCAAGAATCTGTCTTGGTGATTTTGTTTCAGAAACACTGTCAACTAACAAAGCGACAAAATGAATACCGACGCACATAGTCCAATAGGCCTTCGCATACATTTCTGAAGGAAAGGGCAGAAAGAGTTGCTCACGTGTGTCAGCTCTTTAGCTGAGCAACGGGGCATAGTGTATCATACAAAACTCAAAGAAAGCGCACAATTTACATATTTAAAGAATTATTTCATCATCAAGGGCTCAACTATTCTCAGTGTTTTACTTGTCAGTGTGAGCATCATAAATCAATGTGTGCCTCTGTACTGTAGATACATGTAGTTGTTTTGATCATCTTAAATTACAAAAAAACCTTTCCCCTTGAAAATGTTCTTGTTTCGGGGGTTTTTTTCTACTTGCAAAATGTCTTTATCTTGAGCGTCCCCCCCCCCCAAGAACAAATCCCTCAGTTGTTGATGAAAAAACTTGAACTCCTCTTAATGATGTGTGAAGAGTTTTGACATTATTTCTTAATTATTCAGCGACGTGATCAACGACCCACAAAAAGACTACAATTTCAGCCTGGTCCTACTGAACTTTTTATACTTTTTCAGAAACCCGAAACAAAAGTGCTTATCCTCTCAAGAACGCAAAATCTGAAGTATGTCACCGTAAGTAAACAAAAAAACATTCAGAAAGTTTTGGTTGATTTTCTTATCAAACATTTTTTCTATCGATGTATTTATTATTATTTTTTTGTCCCTTTTTTTGTCCCCAATTGTACTTGGCCAATTGCCCCCCTCTTCCGAGCTGTCCCGGTCGCTGCTCCACCCCCTCTGCCGATCCGGGGAGGGCTGCAGACTACCACACACCTCCTCCCATACATGTGGAGTCGCCAGCCGCTTCTTTTCACCTGACAGTGAGGAGTTTCACCAGGGGGACGTAGCGCGCGGGAGGATCACGCTATTCCCCCCAGTTCCCCCTCCCCCCAAACAGTGTAGACGAGTATGCCTTTGTTTTTGTTTTTTGTTTTTCTGGTGTGTCACGTTCTGGTGTCCCGAGTCATTTGTCCTGAGAATGAATGTCGATTGTAACCCCTCCAACTAAAAACAACAGCCAGATGTTAGTGGGTATTGAGGGGTATTAGTGGGTATGGGGGGGGGGGTTGTCCAGTAATAAAGGGGCTTAATGAAGCATTTGCAACTTCACACTTACAAATGACCAATCAGTGCTCAGCAACATCACGACTTCCTCTAAATTTAAAGGGGTATGAAAGAGACAACATATGCCGGACTCTACCCCCTCCCCAATTGTGTAAGTTGGAGGGGGGTGGGGGTGACAGGTAATGTGACTGACAGTATGAATGACACCACAACGCTCACACACGTGGCTCATTATTTAGTAAAATGTCCATTCTAATGTCATGCATTTCATGACATCACAATCTGTTCGGATCTTTTGCGCTTTGAAATGTTTAATCATTGAATTGTTAACGTCACAAATGTTGCAGAGATGATGCCGTGCTTTTGTTAAGTCACTGCTGTTTTAGTTCTTGTTTATTTTTATTTATTTTTGTTTTTTGATCTTTTCTACTTGTTCATTTGTATTAATGTTCCTCAAAAAACTCAACAAAAACTTAAATAAAAAAATAAAATTGAAAAAAAATGTGAAAAAAAAATCAATGCAACCAATTCCATTTAATCCCCATTTTCAGCACTGACCTGTTTTGTTGAACGTGTTGGGCAGGGTGTAGTCGAGGGAGCTCCTCTTGGCCTTCACCGGCATGTCGCTTAGTGAGTATCCTGAAAAGAGCATCATGGGAATAAGGAGCACTGAAGAAAGAAGACCAAGGTATTACAACTGCAATTAATGACATTTCTGCTTTCTTGCAGCATAATGTGACAAGTAAATATCAGGAGGGCTGAATGGTACTGACAGCACACAACTTCGCTCCTTTTTTAGCTCTCAGCTCAAATTTACCAACCCTTTGAGAATATTTTTTAATCCCACAAATGTAGATCTTTGCACACAAAAAATAGCCTTTGTTAACACATTACATTTGATTTGTGAGTTCTAAAGATCAACGAAAATGCAATCATGCGGCACCAGCGAATAAAATCAGAGTTAATTAAATAACAATTAAATAACAGTAACAGCAAAGCAAAGTAGAAGCAGTTTTTTTGTTTCTTTTTCAAATCAAACGTGAATTGCATTGTAGATAAAGACGAGTGCAGGAGTTTTGGGGGGAAATGCTTGTCTACTAGTTGCACAGACCGATAGCTGTCCACAAAATTAACTTCCCATCACTTTAGGCAGTAAAATTCGATGACGTCACTTTACAGTATTTTTCTTGACCTTGAACTTTCTTGAAATTCAAAAAGAGCAAAACGAACACAAGCCAAGCAAGAAAATCAAATTATATGGATTAAAACTCCACATCTGTGGAGTCACATCCTCAGTGTTAATTTCCTTTAACATCCCCCCATATAGGATTGTCCAGGAGTCCTGTCTGCTGTACATCAAATACTTCACATCTCACGCCCTTACCATGCTTAGCACTGCATCGGATTCTGAAGTCCAGCGTCTGGTATTTCTTGGAGTCGGGGTTTTTTCGAGGGTCATAACCAAACCTCACCCACAGACTTCTCCAGGGTCCTGTCACCTGCGGAGAAAAGAGAAATCACAGCTGTTCAGTTGAGATTTGAAAGGGAGTTTGCATGTTCTCGCCGGTTTCCTTTCACAGTCCGAAGACATGTAGGTCAGGTGATTCAGCCGTACTAAATTGTCCCTAGGTGTGAATGTGTGTGTGTCGGCCCTGTGATGGACTGGCGGCCTGTCCTGGGTGTCTCCCCGCCTGCCGCCCAATCACTGCTGAGATAGGCTCCGGCATCCCCGCAACCCTGAGAGCAGGATAAGCGGTTTGGATTATGGATGGATGGATGGATGGATGGATGGATGGATGGATGGATGGATGGATGGATATATCTTCTCCTTTGTAAAACTTTAAGTCAGCCCATTATTCAATTAAATTGGACAGTAAAGTGCACATATCAATTTGCATAAATAAATTCAAATGGAATTATTTTTTATATATTTATATTTTTATAATACCTTTTTATAATATATTGTCATTTTGTATAGTATACATAAGAGTACTGCGTAAGGTGTCGTCTTTACTTTGTCTTGCAATGTCATTTTGCACAAATATGTTAAGTATTTTTGCCCTTGTGTCATTTGTCAATTTATACAAAGCTTTTCTTGTAAAATGTTGAGCTTGGTCTTTCAACCTAAAATCTACATTGTCTCCTTTACCTCACCGACCCTCTTTTCACTACGGGTTACCACAGGTCATTTCCACAAAAGGTTATTACATCAAGCTTTTGTGTATTGGTCTGTTGTCACCATTTCCCACAACCGGTGTCTCAGCGCAAATTAATGTGCATGTTTTATAGATGGTAGGTGTGCCTAACGCTATTGCAGGAAAAGATTAAAAAAAAGATTTTTTAATCATTTTTTAAGGTATTTCTAGTGTTCAGTTTACAGTTAAGTAGCTATAAGTGAGTTGGAAACTGGGCTTTCATGGATTGTGAATTAAAAATGAGCCGAAGGAATTACTTGTTGGTTTTAAGGGATGCCTCGTACGAGCTGACAGGGGCAGTTGTTGTCTGTTCAGCTCACCATGTAGTATGCGCAGAGGGGCAGCAGCAGTTTCAGCTTCTCGGGGTGGATGTCCAAGTTGGCCTTGACTGCATTTCGCGACCAGATGGGCCGGCTCTCAAACATCTAGACAAAAAAACATTTGTTTTGGGATAAGATAAGAGCGCATAAAATAATGGTCGGTCACTTACGCATAAAATTATGCAACGTTATGGGCTATTTCGGGTAGATGGGTTGGAAGGAAGGATGTGGAAAACAAATTTCATTGGAGACCAACTTTATGTGCCGGCGATCACATGACCGTGGAAGCAAAGCCAGATGACTAAAATGCAGCCTTAAAGGTAGAGCGAGCAGGATTTTCCTAAAAAAAAAACAACGTACCGACTCATACGAAAATAATCCCCCTCAATCATCACTTGTGACCCACTAGACCAGGAATCAGGACCACTTTGCTTCCCCCAGCCCACAGCAGTGCAACACAAAGACAAAAACACATGTGCAAAAACTACCAGAACTTCAAGAACACACATATCCAAACTAAACAACAAAAAAATCACCGTCCAAGGGAACAAACGCCAGCCAGGATGACTGTCGGAACTGCCGGTCTGCATGGGCTAGCAGTTAGCTTAGACCGCTTCGCTTCCTGTCAGACCGCCCTCGGTGTTTCCTCCTCGGGCGCAGCTCCAGGCAGGGGCCGTGGTCCTTGGGCCCACCGGACACAGCAGACCAGATGTGCACACACTACTAGATGTGTGTGGCAGTGTCTGGATCTGCAGAGAGCCTGTCCTCTGCCTGTGTTTTCTTATTTCTCTTATGTTGTGTACGGGGTATTTCTGGGCGTTGACCTATGGGCAGCGGGACTCTATAAAAACGTGGCGACCAGGGTGCCGGATCGAGATCGTGAACACGCATCCACGTACCCGATAAGGTGGTTAATGTCTGCAGCAACACAAGCGGCACTGCACAGAAGTCTCTGCTGGACCTTAACACCAAACTGTTATATAAGGAAGCTGAGTACATCATGTCTGATCGCTCCCATCCTTTACGTCAACAGTTCCAGTTTCTGGCATGTGGTACTCTCCTCACACTTCCACCAGCTAAAACCAATAAATATGAACACTCTTTTATACCCTCTGCCCTCTCCCTCCTACACTCCAGAAGGAAAAGTTACTTATTTGCATAGTTTTTTTCTTTTTTTAATTCACTGTGTATTTTATTGTGTATTTATATTTTTTGGTCTTACTGTTGTATCTATGTGCCCTGTGTTTTATGTGTACTAAATGTATGTGTCCCACTGCTGCATAACCAATTGCCCCACTGGGGACAAATAAAGTTATTGATTGATTGATTCAAGAGGAAGCTATGACAATCGCGGACACAGTGCTGAAAAGATGCAAATATAGTGAGGGGAAATGCCAAGCGGAAAACTCTTTGCTCCGAAACTAGAGTGAATCTGGAGCTGGCTTTCACCCGCTAGGGAGCACTGAAGGAGAGGATGGGGATGAAGAGCAACATGGAGGTGGCCTTTACCCCGTGTCAGGACTTCTGCCTGAGCTCTCCTTCTCATGTGTGCTTTTGGGCCTGCTGGTGGTGCATACAGGTTTTAACTCCACCGTCATTTCACACCTTGCTATTTCTCCACTGGTCCACCAGAGGGCCCAGGACTTTCCTGCTTGTTTTCCACACTCACCTGCAACTCATTATCTCATTATTTTCTGTTACTTACACCTGGCCATTTTATATGGGGGGTTTTTTTTCTTTGGGGGGGAGGGGGTTCCTCCCTTTTCTCCCCAATTATATCCAGCCAATTACCCCACTCTTTTGAGCCGTCCTGGTCGCTGCTCCACCCCCTCTGCCAATCTGGGGAGGGCTGCAGACTACCACATGCCTCCTCCGATACATGTGGGGTCACCAGCCGCTTCTTTTCACCTGACAGTGAGGAGCTTCCCCAGGGGGACGTAGCACGTGGGAGGATCATGCTATTTCCCCCCAATTCCCCCTCCCCCCCAAACAGGTACCTGACTGACCAGAGGAGGCGCTAGTACAGCGACATGGACACATACCCGCATCCGGCTTCTCACCCGCAGATACGGCCAATTGTGTCTATAGAGACGCCCGACCAAGCTGGAGGTAACACGGGGATTTGAACCAGCGATCCCCGTGTTGGCAGGCAACAATATAGACCACTACGTTACCCGGACGCCCCCCGGATTAAATGTACCTTGAGTTTTTATTTGAACTTATGCTGATTTCCCAAAAGTAGGCGGATGGTTGAACCGTGCTCTGCACTGGAGGGTAAAGACCTTCTCGGGCATCAAAATGGCGAGACATTTACATGTCCATTTGTTCTACTGTTGGGCAAAAGTTAATTCAATAATCTTGGAAACTGTTGATCAAGAAAGATCTTTCAGATGGCCATCCCGAGATCAGGCACAATAATCTCCTCAAGTGACAGTCATCAGATGTGATAAAATGTGTTACTCAAATGACCCCGTCACAAGAAAACATGTTTAAATGCATCGTGGGTGACTCTACGTGTGATGTGATAAAACATAAACAGTATGGTCCTTTACAAAAGGCTTGCTGGGTGCTTTAGAGGCCTTTACATTACCCGTATAGAATTCAGCACATATCTAGGTGCAGCATGACTGACAGCGACGGTGCTACTCGGCGTGAGCTCGCTTTCGGCTGACAGATCCCCATGAATGGATCGTTTTTCACTGGCAGTTGAACACGAGACGTTGCATCGACGTTGCCGAGGTCAAGGCGAGCGGAAGTTTTAGTTCAAGTCTGGCCAAGAGCAACTGCAAATACAAGATGCCTTCCAGTGGCTAATCACTATTGCTTATTTGTGTCTTTATGCATGCTCGACAATCCAGGTAAGAAGGTCAAAGTTGAATCAGCTCATCTGGGCTCAACGTTTATTGAGAGAGAGTCGTTTCATCCTTCATCTCAGCGACCTCTTCAGTCTCAACTGACTGCAGGTGTCATATCGTGTTTTGGGGTTTGAAAGCAACTAAGACAAGATGTTTGGAAAATACATGTCTCAACTGTTCCGCCACTCCCGCCACATACGGAATCACCACTGGTTTAAACCCCAAACCCCAAACCACGTTGTGCCAGAAATTGGTCCACCCCAAGGATCGGGTCCCCTGGCACAAAATGAGCAATATTGTATAATTAGTCATTTCTGGCTACTTGGTCCGTGGATGTCCCTGCCAGCTGTAGACCAACACATACTGATCAGTACTTGAGGTTTGACTCTCATCATCAACTGGCGCACAAACTAGGAGTCATCAGGACGCTGTACCACCGAGCTGACAACGTCCCCACCGACACAGCGGCCGGGAAAGGGGAGAAATCCCACACTAAACAGGCCCTTGTGAAGTGTGGTTATCCTAACTGGGCATTTGTCAAAGCCAGGAAGACGCCCAACCAGTGCAGCGGCCGATCGAAGGGAGGAGAAGGACAACAGCTGCCTAAGCGTGAACCAGTGGTGATTGTGTGTGTGGCAAGAGTGTTGGAACAGTTGACACACATATTTTCCAAACACCGCATCTCAGTAGCTTTCAAACTCCAAAACACGCTGCGCCAGAAGTTGGTCCACCCCAAGGATCGGGTCCCCCGGCACAAACAGAGCAATATAGGGCACGCTAGTAAGTGCCAAGAGGATTGCCCTGACTTGTACATCCGGGAGATCAAACAGATGCTGGCCAAGAGGATGGCACAACACAGGAGAGCTACCACGTCAGGCCAGGACTCCACAGTCTACACCATCTACAGGCCAGTGGCCACTCTTTCAAGGATGAGGATGTGCACATCCTTGATAGGGAGGAATGCTGGTTTGAACGGGGAGTGAAAGAGGCCGTCTATGTGAAGAGGGAACGACCATCCCTGTGGGGGGCTATGAGTACATCTGTCACCACCTTACAGTGCTGTGATTGCAATCATTCCCAAATCCTCTGTAAATAGTACACATGGCCAATGAAACTCCAGTTAATGCTCACGGCAATTTGCATATGAAACCAATCGCCAATCGTCTTCAGTCGTTATGCCACTGTATTGTTTATAAGGGTGGGGATACCTGCAGTCAGCGGAGACTGAAGAGGTCACTTAGATGAGTGATGACACATTTCCCTCTCAACGAATGTGTGATTATTACTTATTTAGAGAACACAAGCGAATTTACCTTTTTCATTTCTTCTTCAGCGTATCTGTCCCACTCTTTAATACAGACCCTTTGCCAGTTGGTCCTCGCAGCCTCCAGGCACTCGGAAGGTACAGAGGGATCAGTGAAGTTGACAAAAACAGCGTTGTGGGGTCGGCGGGCCCGATTCAAGCTGATAAAATTCTCCTTAGTGATGGGAACTACGCTGTGAACACACAGGAAAGCAAGAATTACAAAGATTTTGGTTAAAAAAAAAACACATTAGCACCAAAGTAGAAAAATGATTTAATATCTTAATCATAAGAATCCTTGGTGATCATTTAACATCACACACAATATGACAAATATTACTTCTGTTCTTTTGGACTGGCATCTATATAACAGAAACTAGCATGTGTGTTAGAGGAAAGAGAAGGGCATAACAATCTATGTTTTGATGATTATAAGGACACCTCCTGTTGCAGATACTCTGTTAAATTAGGCCCACGGTACTTTTAGAAAACAAAAAGATTTGATTCAGAGCCCCACACTAATACAACCTAACAACACTGATAAGCCCTACACTCCTTTATCCATCCATCCATCCATTATCTGAACCGCTTATCCTGCTGTCAGGGTCGCGGGGATGCCGGAGCCTATCTCAGCAGTCATTGGGCGGCAGGCGGGGAGACACCCTGGACAGGCTGCCAGGCCATCACAGGGCCCACACACACACACACACACACATTCACACCTAGGGACAATTTAGTACGGCCGAGTCACCTGACCTACATGTCTTTGGACTATGGGAGGAAACCGGAGTCCCCGGAGGAAACCCACGCAGACACGGGGAGAACGTGCAAACTCCACACAGAGGACGACCCGGGATGACCCACCAAGGTTGGACTACCCCGGGGCTCGAACCCAGCACCTTCTTGCTGCGAAGCAACCGCGCTAACCACTGCGCCACCATGCCACCCATACTCCTTTATACAAAGTTCAGACGTCGTTTCCCCTTTCAAGTAAACATATGGCCAAAAATCAGTGTTGCCCTCTTTCAACCTTTTTCTCTGTGAAACTCTACGATCCTATGTGCAGAAAAAAAAGTCTTTCGCCAGCAACTAATGAAAAAGAACTAACAATGTTTTCAGCCCGATAAACAAGTTTAATATTTTAATTTTTTTAATTTAATATTTAAAATATTAAATTTAAAATATAAAATATTTAATATTTTATTAATTTATTATTATATTATTGTTGTTTTCTTAAATTCATTTATTTTTTTAATATTCAAAATATGAAATTTAAAATATGAAACACTTAAATTTAATATTTAAACACGTAAAGTTTAAAAAGTTTTGATAAACAAAACATCGTGTCTCTCCAGTCTCTACTAACTTGTGATGGATGTCAGGGCGGTAGAAGTAATCCACAGGACTATCGAGACGAGAGAAAATGGGTGGGGGAAGGAATATGGGCAAGGGCTGCTCGAAGTACTGTTGGTTCTCCGCTTTGTGCAGGATGATTTTGTCATACAGGGACATTTGCGCGCCGCCTTCTGAATGCACAGCAAGGTACTGAAAGTCCGCCATACCTGAAAGGAAAAGAGATCCACCATCAACCACAATGGAGTTAACCTTAGGAACTGGCAGCCTTATTTGACAGGTTTTCCTAAACTGGTTTGTGAAAGCATTTCATATATTGTCTTTATGCATGCTAAAGAATCCAGGAAAGAAAATCAAAGAAAGTTGAATCAGTTCATACAGCGTTTGTTGACATATAAGTTTTGACCGAGAGCAGGGACCAGTCTCATATGCAAATATGGGCGTGACCGTTAGCTAGAGTTACAATGGTACTCCATTCTAACATGGCGACAGTTGTACTCTTGGGGAACCCCATCTTACAATGCGGTCATTGCAAAAATTCCCAAATCCTCTGTGAGTAGTACACATGGCCATTGTAACTCTAATCAATGGTCACACCCATATTTGCATATGAAACTGACCGTTGGTTTCGGTCATTATGCCACTGTATGGTGATAAGGGTGGGGATACCTGCAGTCAGTTGAGACTGAAGAGGTCACTTAGATGAGTTTCTGTCAATAAATGTTGTATCCAGATGAACTGATTCAACTTTCTTTCATTTCACATATTATTACTAGGGGTACTTTGGTGAAGTCTTGAATTTCCTTAAACCTTGAAATTTGTATGTTGTTCCAATGACACCAAGTATCTCTATCCGGATCTGGGCATCCTCAGGGTCCTTCCTGCGCACCCGCCTCCGGATTTTAAGTAAGAGGTTGCTGGATGGGAAGCGGTTGCCACACAAAGAGTGACAGAAAGGGTCCTGAGATCGAAAACGCAGCTCAAGCCTTCTGTTGGGATCGCCATAGGTCTGTGTGATTTCCATCCAATAAAAAAATACAGAAAGGAAAAAACAGTTAACAGAATCACAAACACTTAACTGCAGTTAATATTATAGGTTTAATCAATCACTTTTATTGAACATGTTAAAGAAAACAAAAGCAATAAAAAAATAAATAAAATCATCAACAACATATAATGAAATGAAAGCCACTTTGACATTGTATTCTGCATTTAACCAATCCTATTGTATAGGAGCAGTGGGCAGCTGCAGCGCCCGGGGACCAACTCCAGTTCTTCTTTCTATTGCCTTGCTCATGGGCACAGACAGGAGTATTAACCCTAACAGGCATGTCTTTTTTGACGGTGGGAGGGACACACACCCACGCAGACACAGAGAGAGCATGCAAACTCCACACAGAGAGGACCTGGGACGGCCTGGGGTTCATAACACCTTTCATGCTCACAGGGGTAAGAAGGAGATGATAACGTTTCTAGCCCTACCTCTAATCCATACCTGATGATGGGACATCGGGGGAAAATAAGATCATGCAGAGACTGCTACACATCAGAAAGCCGATATGGTCAGGTCATATAAGCTGTGAACGTTTTCTCTTAGGAGTTTATCTAAGAGACGTTTTGGTTAACCTCTCAGCTTTCCATGTAGCTCAGTTGCCTATGCTGATATGTGACATATCCATACCCGCTTCCATTTCCATGTTACACCTGCACATAATAAGCTTATTGAAACTGTATTTCTTATTGAAAGGACGTCCGGCTGGGTATAACGAGCTTATTGAAGTTGTACCTCTTACCTTGGACACTCCTTCTTCGCCTCCTACCGTATCCAGCATTTTGTCCACATCGGCGACGACCGCTGGATATTCAACACACACGAGTTTGTTATCTACGAGGTCCACAGTCGAGGAACCGCCCGGGAGACCGACTCCGCCCGGCTGGCTGGTCGGGTTCATTTCTTTAAAACTAAAATTAAGATTAAGATCCCCAAAAGTTGCCATTTTGGCAAACAGGTCGTCGTGTTAAATAAAAACACTCGATACGCCAAAAAAAAAACAACAACACGCCTTTAAAGTCCTCAATGGTCAGCCAGCAGACACATGTGTGTCCGAGTGCAAAATAAGACCGTTGGGAAACGCTCGCTTATATCTTTTGTTCCGCCGAGTTTTTGTTTCTGACCCAAACTGAGTACGCAGTTGCGTCTCAAATCTGGCGATTCCTTTGCGTGAACATACGTGATAAAATATAAAATATATTAACAGAGTCTGCAGTTTACCGGAGATTAAGCATTAAAGCATTCAAAATGCACTCATAGCGCGTGATTGTAGGTAGCCGTACCCGCTTTTCGACAGTCGTTAGGGAGCAGTACAGCTTTTGGCCACTAGATGGCAGTGAAATCCAAACAAGATGGAATCAATGTGTTTTTTTTAAACCTTTTTATGGTATACGTTTGAATGGCTGCTGTAGGTTAGATAACAGACATATTTCCATTTTGTTGCCTTTTTTCTCGTTTGCTATGGCTCCTGAGGTTAGTTGTGTTTGTCCGGCGTTTTACATGACTGTCTATTTGAAACATAGCCTAGTAGCCCTTGATAATTTCACTTAAGGCCAAAGCCTGTGTCCTTGCAACAAAAAAACAAAAAAAGAGGTTATATACAACTCGTTTAAACCGTGCAAAATTATATAAAGAGTGATTTCTAAATTAATTCAGTATATCACTGTCGGTCGGTTCAGCAACCAAGCCACTGAGGATGCACAAACCAGTGCATTCTTAGTGCCGGTCGCAATCCCAGATAAATGGGGAAGGGTAAAAGCTTTGCCAAATCAGATATACGGATCATAAATCAGATTTCCATACCGGATTGGTCGAGGCCCAGGTTACCAACAACTGTCACCAGTACTGTTGGCCAGCAGGGTGCCGGTGAAAGAAGAAGTGGGATAGGCAGAGGGATGAAGAAAGTAGACAGGAGTACAAGGAGATGCAGCGTAAAGCAAAGACAGAGGTGGCAAAGGTAAAGGAAAAGGCGTATGGTGAGTTGTATGAGAGGTTAGACACTAAGGAAGGAGAAAAGGACTTGTACCGACTGGCTAGACAGAGGGACCAAGCTAGGAAGGATCTACAACAGGTTAGGGTGATCAAGGATAGAGATGGAAATGTGCTGAAAAGTGAGGAGAGTGTGTTGAGAAGGTGGAAGGAGTAAATGTAGGAGTAAAGGGCTGATGAATGAAGAAAATGAGAGAGAGAGAGAGGGTTGGATGATGTGGGGGTAGTGAATCAGGAAGTGCGGTGGATTAGCAAGGAGGAAGTGAGGGCAGCTATGAAGAGGATGAATGTGGAAAGGCAGTTGGTATATATGACACAAATGTGGGGGCATGGAGATATTTAGGAGAGATGATAGTGGAGTTTTTAACTGGATTGTTGAACACAATCATGGAAAGTGAGAGGATGCCTGAGGAGTGGAGAAGAAGCATACTGGTACCGATTTTCAAGAATCAGGGTGATGTACAGGACTGCAGTAACTACAGAGGTATAAAGTTGATCAGCCACAGCATGACGCTATGGGAAAGAGTAATAGAAGCTAGGTTAAGAGGAGAGGTGATGATCAGCGAGCAGCAGTATGGGTTCATGCCACGAAAGAGCACCACAGATGCGATGTTTGCTTTGAGAATGCTGATGGAGAAGTGGAGGGAAGGCCAGAAGGAGGTACATTGTGTCTTTGTGGATTTAGAGAAAGCACATGACAGGGTGCCGAGAGAGGAGATGTGGTATTGCATGGGATGGCAGAGAAGTATGTAGGAGTTCTCCAGGATTTTTATGAGGGCAGTGTGACAATGGTGAGGTGTGCGGTTGGAATAACTAATGGGTTCAATGTGGAGGTGGGATTACATCAAGGATCGGCTCTGAGCCCTTTCTTGTTGGCAATGGTGATGGACAGGTTGACAGACGAGATCAGTCAGGAGTCTCCATGGACTAAGATGTTCATGGATGACATTGTGATCTGTAGCGAGCGTAGGGAGCAGGTGGAGGAGAGCCTGGAGAGGTGGAGATATGCACTGGTGAGAAGAGGAATGAAAGTCAGTAGGAGCAAGATAGAATACCTATGCATGAATGAGAGGGAGGACAGCGGAATGGTCAGGATGCAAGGAGGAGAGGTGACAAAGGCGTATGAGTTTAAACACTTGGGGTCAACTGTCCAAAGTAACGGGGAGTGCAGAAGAGAGGTGAAGAAGAGAGTGCAGGCAGGGTGGAGTGGGTGGAGAAGAGTGTCAGGAGTGATTTGCGACAGAAGGGCACCAGCAAGAGTTAAAGGGAAGGTTTACAAGATGGTAGTGAGACCAGCTATGTTATATGGTTTGGAGATGGTGGCACTGACGAAAAGACAGGAGGCGGAGCTGGAGGTGGCAGAGTAGAAGATGCTAAGATTTTCTTTGGGAGTGATGAAGAAGGACAGGATTAGGAAGGAGTATATTAGAGGGACAGCTCAGGTTGGACGGTTTGGAGACAAAGCAAGAGAGGCAAGATTGAGGTGGTTTGGACATGTGTGGACGAGAGATGCTGGGTATATTGGGAGAAGGATGCTGAAGATGGAGCTGCCAGGGAAGAGGAGAAGAGGACGGCCAAAGAGGAGGTTTATGGATGTGGTGAGGGAGGACATGCAGGTGGCTGGCGTGACAGAGGAAGATGCAGAGGACAGGAAGAGATGGAAACAGATGATCCATTGTGGGTGGCTCATCTGTTTCTGCACCCTAAAGGGAGCAGCCGCAGGTAGTAGTAGTAGTAGTAGTAGTAGTAGTAGTAGTAGTAGTAGTAGTAGTAGTAGTAGACTGTTGGTTCAGTGGTCTAGCAGGTTTACTTGTATAGCCCCAAATCACAGTTGCAGTCTCAGGGTCTTTTCACTGACACAATCAGAACCAGGTAGATGACATTAGACCACATCCTCAGTGGGAAAAAGAAAAACGGGAGAAACTTCAGGAAGACCATCAGAGGAGAGATTCATGCAAAGGGTTGTGAGTGGCCAAGGTAGACAATCAAAGCATGAATGGGCTTAGAAAGAAATAAAACACGTGAGAAAAGCACCCGATAACTTAGACTTTGTGACAGCGAGGAAAACGGAGACTGTTCTGAAGGACTATGCATGTGTCGAATGGCTGCCTGATTACTTGAGATGGGCTAATATTGTGTAGTTAAAGTCTGATTTACATTTACTTTTCCTTCTAGTTTGTCCTCGTCACACTGACTAGGCCCTCGAGGCAACACAAGCGAGGAGAGTCAGGCAAGCAGAGCTGCTGGGTTCTCCACCTCCACCTTTCCACAGGCACCAACCGTTCTCTGCTGTTTGTTCGTCGGAGTTTCCACCTGGCAAACGGCGATCGCATGTGGAAAAGACGCGCAAAACACACACAACCATCGGCGTCACGAAAGATGTTTAACTTTCGCACATTTCAAAACTGAACAGCCGGCCTACCGACACGCGGGTCGCCGGTTCGAATCCCCGGGGGCGTTACCTCCGGCTTGGGCGTCCCTACAGACACAGTTGGCCGTGTCTGCGGGTGGGAAGCCGGGCGTGGGTGTGTGTCCTGCTCGCTGCACTAGCGCCTCCTCTGGTCGGTCGGGGCGCCTGTTCGGGGGAGGGGGGAGGGGGGAAATAACGTGATCCTCCCACGCGCTCCTCCCCCCTGGCGAAACTCCTCACTGTCAGGTGAAAAGCAGCGGCTGGCGACTCCACATGTATCGGAGGAGGCATGCAGCCCTGCAGCCCTCCCCGGATCGGCAGAGGGGGGCGGAGCAGTGGATAATTGGCAAAGTGCAACTGGGGAGAAAGAAAAAAAACGGGGGGGCGGGGCGTTAAAAGTGTTTCACTTAAGCAC
>NW_026611114.1:121894-199786 GCF_029633865.1 Lampris incognitus
AACAACATACATCATACATTTATCGGAGAAGCAGTTCACCCGCCTGCTTACGATGGTAAACATGGTTTCTCCACACTTTATTTCCCAACAACAGGCAAGCTTTCCCCCGACTGCTCCTGTCTGCTCCTCCTTGCAAGCGTGTTTGACTGGATCTCAAACCACGTGACCATTATCCGTCATATTAAGGCAGAGGACGCAACTCATCACCGAGAGGCGCGCTTATAGTCACGTGACAGCCTCCCCCTAGCAACCATTTATATCGCGTAGCAACAGACACCGGTTGGTTAGGAGCGTGAAGGCTACGGAAGGCCTTGAACTGATTCCGGGTATTAAAAAAAACTGGTTTCTAGAAGCAAAAACTGTGCCAAGATCCATCGCCTCTATCGGTGGCAGCCGAACTGGATCAAAGTTCCTCTCGCTTCTTAAGAGATGATCGAGTCCAACAACTGAGACGTTGCTCCCGTATCGCTGGAGAACAAAGGTCTGGTAGCGGAAGAGGAAGAGGCTTCTTCTTCTCCTCTTCATCCGTCCTCTTAACATCCGCTCACTGCGATTCAGTCTATGCGAATGATCAATATTACGCTGTAAACGGTGATACGAGGAACACCAACATGGCGGCGGCCTCGATTTGAGATTGAAGTGTGACGTCACACGCACCAACCACGTACTGTGGCGGAGGAAGTGACGCGTCAAAATCTGCCGCCAAAGTAGAGTACCAAAACAAAGTGTTACTTAGTCAAAAATATATGGATGGACCGATGAGGAATGAGAAGGAAGGAGCCCAACACGCGTCGTGTGATTGTGTGAGAGAGCGTCGCCATTTATTTAAGAGTCCGGGTGATCTGCTGTGATGTTAGTGGGGGGGACGGCTCTTCCACCGGCGGATCATGTGTCCCACAATGCTTTGCCTCAGGCTGCCCGACTCCATCCACTCCTCAACAGAGTTCACACCAGGAAATGTTTGCATAGCTCTAATTTGCAAGACAAATTTAACTGTGCCCCATCCCTCAATACCTGCTGTGTGTGTGTGCGTGCGTGTGCGCGCGTGCGTGTGCGTGTGTGTGTGTGTCTCTTTGGATCGGTGACTGTTGGATTTGAGAGAGTGTGCAGGCGCTTGCGCCTTGATTTCAAAGGTGTTGCAGGGTGTCACTATGAATGAACAGATTTGATATGTATAAAACTTTGAGAAAAGAAGCACTAAACCGTGGGGAAAGTGCTCAACTTATTATATATATTATATATATATATATATATGTAATAAGTAATTTATTATTTCATATATCGTATTTCATTTGTGTTCCTTGTGACCAGTAGCTATTATATATATATATATATAACTTTGCTGCTATCAATGTATTTGTCCCCAAGGCTCTTCCTGATGTGCCACGACGTCGGGCAAAACTAACTGAACTGAGAAAATCCTTTCTTTTTGTCCCACCATGCAACACTTCATGTTATAAAGACATGCAAATAAGAAGGGGTTGTGGTGTACAACATATCTTTTTTAAAGCCCAAGTACTGTGCCAGGTGTCTATTTTATCACGAAAAACTCTCTCACTCTCTCGATCTCACCTGCATACCATTGAAAACCACATCTCAGGTGTACCTGATCTCCTAATTTCCCCAGTTCTCCCCTAGGCTAGTCCCCCCCCCCTCCCCGCCACACACACACACACACACACACACACACACACACACACACACACAAACACACTTTCAGGACCCATGTCCTGTTTGCTTCATCCTGCACAAGGTGATCCTCCCACCTCTCGTTGTCTACCTGCACAGGATTTTGATTTGCTCCGCTTCCTCACACCAGGATGCAGGAGGCCCTAACTGTTTTCAGAGAATTACAACAGACCGCGTTGCCCAGGAAGTACCAGCACAATTTGCATAGACACCTCAGATTTGTTTACCAACTGAAGCATACAGCAAGCCTCGCGTCTCTTCCCCTCCCCATACAGACACTGATTTCTGTCCCAACAGCTTGGCCCACAAAATAACTCTCGGTGCTTTTCACTGCTGTGCTGAAATCTCCTGGTGTTGTTTTCATGAGTGGCAGAGACCATCTCCGATCAGAGAGCCTACCAACACGGGGATCGGAGGGGGAGGGGGGACTGGGGGGAATAGCGCGATCCTCCCACGCGCTCCGTCCCCCTGGCGAAACTCCTGTCAGGTGAAAAGAAGCGGCTGGCGACTCCACATGTATCGGAGGAGGCATGTGGTAGTCTGCAGCCCTCCCCGGAGTGACAGAAGGGGTGGAGCTGGGACGGCTCGGAGAGTGGGGTGATTGGCCAAGTACAGTTGGGGGTGGGGGGGGGGTAAAAAACCCCGATTATTTTGCTGAGAAAAGGTGTTGAAAGTTTAACTGTGACAATCACACGAGGACATGGGGAAACATGCAAGACAAAATCAAGCCTCCGATCCACACTAGATAACATATCCATCCATCCATCCATCTGTTATCCCAACCCTTACCCTGCTCTCAGGGTCCTGTAGCCTATCGCAGTAGTCACTGGGCAGCAGCAGGCGGGGAGACACCCTGGACAGGCCGCCAGACCATCACACAGGGCCCACACACACACACACACACCTATGGACAATCCAGTATGGCCAACTCATCTGACCTTCTCACCGGACCTGTGTGTCTTCGGACTGTGGGAGGAAACCGGAGCCCCTTGAGCAAACCCACGCAGACACGGGGAGAACATGCAAACTCCACACAGAGGACGACCCGGGACGACCCCCAAGGTTGGACTGCCCCGGGGCTCGAACCCAGGACCTGCTTGCCGTGAGGCGACCGCGCTAACCCACCGCGCCGCCGTGCCGCTAAGAGAACATACATGTCAGATTTAATTCAGCTAAGAGATGATGTGATTTGCCTGGAGCAGCTTAATGGACTAACAGGTCTGGTGTTTGAGGAAGGCGGTGAGTTGTTTCGTGTGAACTGCGACGTGTTTGTTAAAGTAAATCCAACAAATGCTGGGTGTGGCGACGACAGTTCTCCTAAGAAGTCAATCCCTGTTTTGCCAGAACCCCTTACAATGTAAAGATAATCCTGGTATCCCTGTGGACACAGCGGCCTAAGCGTAGGCCAGCCTCACACCATGACGCCGGGCTCCGTCTCCCCATCAGGAGGGCCCATGCAGTTTGGGCAATTTTGATTTCACTGAGATTATGGCGATGGTTCTGCTCCGAGGCCGATGATCAGATTATGCATGTTGAAAAGACTGGGGGGGGGGGGGTATTTGTATAACAAAGACACAAAAGCCCTCTGTCGGTTGGGCCTTTCTTAATGGCCTCTTTCATAACTTTCCTGGATGAAGTATCTCCCTGGTTCAGAATGAGTAGCTGGTTGGTGCAGTATTTGCATGGCGTTCCAGGGATATATTTGAATGTAGGATTACTGCCGTGTACACTATCTCTGGTCCGACAAGAGATTTTGGCTCTAGGCTACACGACATCCTGCTCTGCCGGGGAACTCGCCAGACCAACACACCGCCAGCGAGAAGAGCGAACAGAGAGGTGGTGTTCATCCCAGCTCGCTCAACAAACGCCGCATGCGATTTACCTCCCAGGAAGGACACCCACGCACTTCCTCCGTCCCCTGGCCATCGTGCCGCCCTCAACTCTACCGTGTTCTGCCTACCCCCCAATAAGGTGAACAACCACAACAAGATCTTCTTTCCCTTGAGGTCACCATTTATTTTGGTAGTTATTTATCAACTCAGGTATAATATAACCCCCAATTTACCTTTACACTGCTCAGCCATAGCATCCCTTAAATAAATTATGCAAGTTGATAATATATTGTCTTCGATATAGAGAAAACAATCCTCCTTTGTTACACACATTACATTGCCTTGGTCGTGCTAAGTCCTTTCTACTCGTGTCAACAACTTTGCAAACTACTTCAGAGTCACCGGAGCGAAGCTAGAAACAGCCAGAGATGGGCAGTGTGTCAATTAAATGTATTTAAAATACGTATTTCTTTACTTTTGAGTATTTTGTCATTTGTATTTTGCTGGACAGAAAAAAAAAACACAAGATGTCATTTGTAACAAAATACTTTGAGGTTGTATTTGTGTATTTGAAATACTTAAAATATATTATTTAATATGTCATTTTATTCTCAAATAAGACATATTTTTATCCCCAGGTTTAAACTGCAGGGGGGGGAGGGACGGTACAACGATTAGCCCAATCACAGTCTTGGGCTAAATGCAAGTGAATCACGTGACATGTCCTGTCGGGTCCAGCAGCGCGCTCACTGTGAACCACGTGTTTCATCTGCGCTCCTCGTGACCAGTAGCTGGAGGGAAGAAGCTGCTGTGGTGTTTGGTGCGAATGTCCCCCAAGATAAAGGTATTTAATCAGAATATGGTCCGATATTGGCAAGCTTTCTGGATGACTCTAAAATACAACAGAAGATAAGAGCAATTAGCAAACACGTTTTTTTGGTTTGTTTTTAGAATGTCCCCCCTTTACTCCCCAAGTGTACCCGGCCAATTACCCCACTCTTCGGAGCAGCTCCACCCCCTCTGCCGATCCGGGGACGGCTGCAGACTACCACGTGCCTCCTCCCATACATGTGGAGTCGCCAGCCGCTTCTTTTCACCTGACAGTGAGGAGTTTCGCCAGCGGGACATAGCACGTGGGAGGATCACGCTATTCCCCCCAGTCCCCCCCTAACAGGCACCACGACCGACCAGAGGAGGCGCTAGTGCAGCGACAAGGACACCTAGCCACATCCGGCTTCCCACCTGAAGACACGGCCAATTGTGTCTGTAGGGATGCCTGACCAAGCCGGAGGTGACACAGGGATTCGAACCGCCGAGCCCCATGTTGGTAGGCAACGGAATAGACTGTTATGCTATCCGGACGCCCTCGTGTGCTCTAGAACTGGCAAATGTACTTTCCAGCACGTAACGTTAGCATAGCAGCTAACGTCACAGACATGCTCAGGCAGTCTGGAGCAATGCCGTTAGTCATCGTGTGGGAAGCAAATCCTTGAATTCAATGTAAATTCATAACAACCTTGTTTCCCTGTGTGCATCCACTGTTTCCAGTCCCAACAACAGGAACTGAGAGCCAGTTGGGAAGAGCGATGTTGCCCAGCCACGGCAAAGCAGAGTTGGAGACCCTTCACTTTCTGGAGGACCCCAGAAAGGACCTCGCCTCACTGGATTCATATCCACTGATCAAGCTACTCTTTGTGAGATTCAACACCACTTCGCCATCGTCGGCACCAGTTGAGCTTCTCTTCTCCTTTGCAGGCTGGTTCGCCACCCTCGCAGAAGGCGATTAACAGCTGAACTGATGGAGACATTAGTTGTGCTGAAAGACAACTAAAGTGGAAATGGAAGGACTGCAGTGTTAGGGGGTACACAATGGAGTATACCCTTTTTTTTAGATCGTTGGCACTGGGGGGAAGGGAAGGGAAGGGGGTGCTTCTCTTTCTCTTCTACTGTTTTGTGCTGTATCATACTCTGCTGTAATGGGACTGTTATGTGTCTTTTCCCCTCGTTCAGTTGGTTGCTTGTGAAGTTGGAGATCTCAGAAATGAACTTACTCCCCTGCACTTATATATTTACCCCCTCTTGAAAAAGGCATCTGCTAAATGCCCCATCTTACTGTCTTCTGAAAGAACTAGTGCATCACTGTGGCCTAACTGTTCACTTCCCCCAGCTGCATTTCACCTGGCTGTTCACTCAGTCAGTCTGTCAATGGCCGCTTTGACTGACAGAAACCGACCAGCATGCACCCCTGAATTAGCAGCCTCCCACCTCCAAGATACCCTGACTGGCCACTTGCAAATCTCTGATGTGGGGGAACTAGCGGGCTTATCTTTTGAATGTAGGGGGGTTAAGGTCAGACCCATACTGAGGCTGCTAAATTTCTAGAATGTGATATATATATATCAGTTTGTATACATTTGATTTATTGGTACATTTGATGAGCAAGTGTTTGTAATTTGTAACAATATACTTTCTGATGTATTTGTGCCCATCTCTGAAAACAGCAAAAACAAACTTTGTTGCACATGCTAGCCTTTTGCTCGAGTGCAATTCAACATTGCCTCCATTTAAACATGTATCAGTACATGACATTTTGTTTCATATATGAAAAAACAAACCTTTGTTATGTACAATTCATTGCCTAGGCGATGTTGACGCTTCTCTCATCAACTGATGTCAAGAAATGTGTAAATTACTTCATAAATTCACTGGCTGAGGCAACACAATTCAAAACATTGAAAACTGGCAACAACAACAACAACAACAAAAATCCTGTACAAAGTAGCTTTTTGCTTGAGTGCATTTGTCTCCACTTAAAGATTTCACATTTTTCATATCCTTGCTACGTATATCGTAGCCGTACCACGAAAAAAAAAATCTGTTTGCTAGCTCAGCACAACATTTCGTCTCACTTCAAGTTATGCTGGCTCTCGTGGTGCCGGCGGAGGTCCACCTTGCGCTGAAATCCCTTGCCGCAAATCTCGCAGCCGAAGGGTTTGAAGCCTGTGTGCTTTCTGCTGTGGGTGATGAGGTTGGAGCTCTGGCTAAAGGCCTTACCGCATGCCTGGCATTTATGGGGCTTCTCACCTACAACACCAAACACAGAAATCCCCCCCCAAATTAATCAATCTACTCACTTCGACACACGGCCAAATCTTAGATGAACATCCGATAGGGCGTCTGGGGTAGCGTGGCAGTCTATTCCGTTGCCTACCAACATGGGGATCGGCGGTTCGAATCCCCGTGTTACCTCCGGCTTGGTCGGGCGTCCCTACAGACACATTGGCCGTGTCTGCGATGTGGTTATGTGTCCTGCACTAGCGCCTCCTCTGGTCGGTCGGGGCACCTGTTTGGGGGGGGGGACTGGGGGGAATAGCGTGGTCCTCCCACGCGCTACGCCCCCCCGGTGAAACTCCTCACTGTCAGGTGAAAAGAAGCGGCTGGCGGCTCCACATGTATGGGAGGAGGCATGTGGTAGTCTGCAGCCCTCCCCGGATCAGCAGGGGGGGGGGGGGGGTGGAACAGCGACCGGGACGGCTCGGAAGAGTGGGGTGATTGGTGCAATTGGGGAGAAAAAGGGGAGTTTTTTTTTTTTTGATGGCTCACTCTTCCTCTCATGACAGACATGTGGCATCCTCTCCGCTGCTTCAGGAAAAGGGGAAAAAAAAGATTCTGCAAACATGCTGCGTGAGGGAAAACATGGCGCGGAGTGTCTGTGCCATCAAGATTAGATCAGTATTAACGCCCTCGGTCAGAGAATCGTGCCATTGTTCAGATTTATCAAACATCCACTGAAAACACAGGACGACTGTACAGGGTTCCTTTTATGGAGGCCGCCGCGAAGCAGGAAAACTAGATATGCAAATCGACAGCACATTTGTTTAATTTTCTTTTTTCAGATTTATCAGCGGTTATGTTTCCCTCAAAATGGCGGACGCCCTTTGGCGCGCCTGGAAAGCAGAAGAGTAAAGCAAAGGGCGTCAAATAGGGCTAGACGGAAAAAAAAAAGTGTTACACTGTAAAAAATGATCGCTGGTTTAGCTTTAAAAAAGCAAGGCAACCTATTACAAGTAAGTGACCTAGTGTGACCGGTTATTTTCTCGCCCGGTGCGGGATTCGACCTGCACCACAAGGCGACATCGCTAACCGCTCGGCTAAAGGGTCAGACCCGTTAGCTAGGGGGCTAACGTGTCTTATTAGTAGTTTACACTAGATTACTCGGAAAAGGGCTAGCTTAAAAAAGGCAACCTATTACAAGTAAGTAATCTGGATTACTCGGGAAAGGGCTAGCTTAAAAAAGGCAACCTATTACAAGTAAGTAATCTGGATTACTCGGGAAAGGGCTTGTAATAGGGTGCCTTGCTTTTCGAAGTTAACCCAGCCGATAATGTTTTACAGTGTAGAAAACCCCTGATCTGCAGGTTGGTTAGTTACAGTGGCGGATCTAGAGATTTTTTTTCCTGGGGTGGCAAAGGGGTGGCATGAGGTTCAAGGAGGGGGGGCAATGGACATTATTCTAAACGTATTATTATTCAAAACTCGGATTTCATCGAATGTATTTTGTTCTCTACTGTTTGAGATGAGTTTGGTGTGGGTCTCATTGACCCTCACCGTGCATGTACATAAAATATACTTTAAAAACATATCATCTGATTTATAAATGGGGTGGCAACAGGGGTGGCAAGACTGTGTCCCAGAGGTGGCAGCTGCCACCCCGTAGATCCGCGCCTGGTTAGTTACTACCAAGAGCTCCTCTGGTATGGTAAAATGCAGCTGTCAAGCGTACAGATGTGAAGCCTTGGATTAGTGGAGGGACGCTGTCTGTGCCACGACTCACCTGTATGAATGTAGGTGTGTTTCTTCATATCCGATTTCTGATGGAACCTCTTGCCACAGAACTGGCAGGGGTACGGCCTTGTGTCCGAGTGGATGAGCAGGTGTGTCGAGAGGGTGGAAGAGCGCTTGAAGGTCTTCCCGCACAACTTGCACTCGAAACTCTTTTCCTGTGCAAAGGCAAAAGCATAATTTCTATTACGGCGCTTTTCGACGCGTCTGTTTGCAGTAAGTCACGTGGCGGCGGTGCTGTGAGGGGTTGCTGTACTTGGGAGTGGACGTTCATGTGTTGCTCCAGACTGACAGTGTGGCCGAAGGTTTTCCGACAAATGCTACAGCCAAAGGGCCGTGTCCCGCTGTGCGATCTCCTCACGTGCACTTCGAGTCCATGAGGGGTCGAGAACTCCTAGGATAGAATAACTCAATGAGTCACCGAGTCAATGCATAAAGATGGCAAGGCTATTGGGTTTTTTTTGGGGGGGGGGGCAGATTCTTTTCCCCCTTTTCCCCCCATTTACACCTGGCCAATTACCCCACTCTCCGAGCCGTCCCGGTCGCTGCTCCACCCCCTCTGCCGATCCGAGGAGGGCTGCACACTACCACATGCCTCCTCCCATACATGTGGAGTCGCCAGCCGCTTCTCTTCACCTGACAGTGAGGAGTTTCACCAGGGGGACGCAGCACGTGAGAGGATCACGCTATTCCCCCCAGTTCCTCCTCCCCCCCTGAACAGGTGCCCCGACCGACCAGAGGAGGCGCTAGTGCAGCGACCAGGACACACATCCGGCCACCCGCAGACACGGCCAGTTGTGTCTGTAGGGATGCCCGACCAAGCCGGAGGTAACACGGGGATTCGAACCGCCGATCCCCATGATGGTAGGCAACGGAATAGACCGCCACGCTACCCGGATGCCCAAGGCTATTGTTTTGATTATCCACATGCTGTTGAATCACATGACCAAGCTACGGCCTAGTGCTGTCGTGTGCTTGTTTCTGCAGGTATTCGGCTATTATGGAGTGGCATGGTTGATGAGTAACACAACAGCAGTTGGTAGAAATAACTGAGCGTGTTAAGTAATTAGCAAGGTAAGCCTTACAGGGATCGGCTGAATCACGATACACATTTGCATATAATAATAATCTGTCTCAATGGATTTGGAGCCTGCAAAATTCCCATAATAAGTTGGAAGAATATACCGATATGCGGATATGATGTACATGTAATGAGAGAAGAGATGGGATATAACGGAAAATACATAAAGTAACCAGGATGACAAATCACAGAGATTGCGCTAACAGGTATTTCACCAGTAGGCAGGGGAAGTGAAGGACATACAGCACTTAGAGGTCTTCAGTCATGAGAGCAGGGGTACACATAATGTACCCAGCTACAGGCGATATTGTGGAAAATACCTTTAGTTAACAGATAAATTGGTAAGTACCTTGTCACAGGTGATACAGTGGTAGGTGTTGGAGGTGGGGGAATAGTTGGCGCTGCAGTCCAGAGGCTGCTGAGGTTGAGGCGCGTGGCTGACGTGAGCGCCATACAGACTGCGGGCATGCTGCAGCACAGTCGGCCTAAAAGCCATCGGATGGTGCTGATAGGCCGAAGGCATCGCGTTCAAGGGCTCCGCACACTTATAGTAGGTCGGGAATTCTGTCACAGGAGGCGCTGGAAATTCAGACAGGCAGCACAGTTTCATTCGTTCTGCAGCGCAATGACGCTTTGTAGAGCAAGCCCTACAGTAAAACCTACGCGGAGTAAGGGCCTGTAGTATTTGCCACTCACCGGGTATGTAGTAGGGTTGCGTGGGGGTCATAGGTGGTTGGGCTGGCTCTGGCAGACTAGGTAAGGGGCATGTGGGCTCCTCTTCGCCTAAAGAACAGTGGTCCTGGTGGGAAGCTGGGCAAGAAAGGCCCACTGACTGGGGCCTTTCTGGACAGCCTGGGCTCTGTACTTTGGACAGGAACTCTGCTAATTAGAACAGAGCCAAATTATACACTTTTTTTTGGGTCCAACATCATCAAACTTAACGTCATGTCATCTGAAATATCCTTACTGTCTTGCAGAATGCTCAGCGTAATTGTGCAGTTCGACCAGCCTTGCCGCTTTTTGTTCAGGCGGGTTGTAGACTAAAGTGCTTCAGTGTGTATTTGTTAAAAACCCTTGATTATACACAAGACAGCTATTTAAGAAAAGCGATTACCCTTTCTATAAAATTAGGCTTGTGACTCAACGGCAAGTGTCTACAGGTAGGCCACTAGCCAAGATTGGACATTTACATATTTTGGTGACTTGATTTATATAGGGGGAAAAAAGCACTTTCTTGCTGATTTTAAAAGCATAGGTATACAAACTCTCTGTCAAAACTGCACCTTGTTACAACAGAATGGCTATCCATCACTGTGCGCCATTCGAGCATCAAAGTGGTGACAATTAGGTGCATTCAAAAATACATTGATTAACATTGCAAATATGATGGTTTTTCTATCATCCAAAGAAAAGAGGTAGGCCTAAGCTTTCTGCAAATTGTGTTGCTCTGGAATGGAATGCTCGATACAAGTTTGCCACATGACTGAATGTTTGTTCTGAGACAATCTATTGACATAAATACTGTAAAATGTCACCGTATCTACACTCAGTTTCATATTCCTCATTGAACCGGGCAGAGTAAAAACCTATGCTTTGAATTATATACAGATCTAGAGGTTTCCTTAAAGATTTTGTCCTTTTGATAGCAAGACTCGGCAGTTAAAATGGCACATTTAAATATGATTCTTATCAATAATCACTCATAACCCAAAAATAGAATCAGTCAATATAAACATCAGCTATCAATCATTACCAATCAATCAATAAACATCACTTAAGTGGTACGAATCATGTTAAGAATTATCAATATAAACTTCGCCTTGAGATATTAATTATCAACCATCAGTCAATAAGCATCCAGGATCAATCATTAAAATCATCACATGCAAATAGGAATCATGGTACAAATGTAAACGTCACACATAAATAAGAATAGCTAAAAAAATCAATCAGGATAAACTTTGGTTTACTGATTATGTGAAGAGTCAACTTTTCCAACATCTTTACCGCAGGTCTAACATGCCCCCTAATATGGCAACTTCCCTCTCATCCTCATCGTCCCAACTTAGCTTCGGCTTCCCTGCCTCCTCACATCAAGCACATATAACTCTCCCCAGCAGAAAGACATTGCTATGCTGAAAGAAAACCCCATGCACACAAACGTGTTGGGGTTCAGTGGGAACACAGTTTGGCTGTCTAGCTAGCGCTAGATGTGTCAGCCAGTGCTAACACGAGGCAGCTAGCTTCGGCCAACTGCAGCTTGTTTGCTTTAAGAACTATCAAACCATGTCACAAAATTGCTTAAAGGGACGGAAAAGCTTTAACATTTTTGAGCTGAAAACATGTTGGTATGGGCCTACAATGGTAAAACTGATGGCACTCACTGTAAATGTAATTTTAAAAATAATCTGGGGATGTCCAGGTAGCATAGCAGACCATTTGGCTGCATACCAACATGGGGATCCTGGTTCAAATCCCCGTGTTGCGTCCGGCATGGTCGGGCGTTCCTACAGACACAATTGGCCTGGAGGTCCTTCAAAGGTATGACTTTGAAATCCAGCAGACGGGGGGGGGGGGCAACATCATGGCAATGCTGACATGCTCTCCTGGCACCCCTGTGCATTATTGGAGTGCCACTTGCCAGCAGCAAGAGGAGCGGGGCCAGATCCTAAGTCTTCGGTGAGGTCTGCCAGTGGCTGGGGGTGAAAAAGACAAGGACGACACCATTCCATCCTCAAAGTGACGGGCTGGTGAAGCAGTTCAACTGCACCCTGGTGACCAAGCTTTCCATCTTCACCAGCCAACATCAGTGGGACTGGAGCCACTACCTGCCCCTGGTCCTGTGGTCCTACCAGACTGCTGTGCAGGAGTCCATCCAGTGCATGCCTGCTGCCCTCATATTTGGGCGGGAGTTCTGGACACCGGTGGACTTTTGTGTTCAGGGCCCTACCTGAGCGTGAGATTGCTGGGGGAAAAGAAATGGATGACCTCCGGAGACTGGGAGATCACTTGCATGTGGTCCACAACTACACCTGCAGGGCCCAGGCCAACTCCAGAGTGCGGCAGAAGAGGGCCTATGACACGCCGTCATGCGAGGGGACAAGGTATGGGTGTATTCTCAAGAAGGGGATTCCCCCAAACTTCGCAGCCATGTCGCGGGCCGGCTGTCTGAGGTGGTGCATGCATGGTGCATGGTGGTGCTGCACCAGGACAGACTCTCCCCATACCGCCCCCTTGCTCCGCCTGTTGTTGGGGTCGGGGGTGACCGTAGCACCCCATGCACCGATCAGCGTGTCTATGCCCCAGTTGCGATTCCTGTGAGCCCCAGGTGGCCTGTTTGTCAGCGATGGTTTTCTGGACATTTGAAGGACTATGTATTGGGTGATGGGATCCTTGAGGACAACTGACTCCTCATGTGGGAGCTGCCATTAAAATGAGATCTCTGCCTCTCGCCTCCTTCTTTCACACCATCTCGCCACAGTTTGGTGTGAGCTAAAGGGATTTAGCACAGTATATTCCGGGACTCCACAGTTACAGGAGACATTCTGTGCACGAAAGCAAAGGTTGCTCGATCGTTCGCGGACAGACAGAACTGTTTGTCGCATTCGTTTCGTCACTTACCAAAACCATGCAGTGTCCAACAAGTCCTCCAACCCATACGACCGCATAGGTCGTTTGTCCTCTAATATGACGCACAGGAGCGTTTCCTAACTTAGCGCCCCTACCGGCGGCAGGAGACATGCCACGGATACTTTTCGCCTCGGTGCATTGTGGGTTTTTAAAACACTTTGAGGACAGTAGAGTATGTAGTCAGTGTGTTTTTGTGTCGTTTCACCGTCCAGTATAGTATCTAAGATTGCTATTGGCAGCATGTTTACCTATGAATAACATTGTAAGAGCTAACTTAACGTTAGCTAAAAGCTCGTGTAACCGGTTATTTTCTTGCCCGGTGCGGGATTCGATACGGGGTGTCCTGCACCACAAGGCGACATCGCTAACCGCTCGGCTAAAGGGTCAGACCCGTTAGCTAGGGGCTAACGTGTCTTATTAGTAGTTTACACTAGCAAGTCAGCTAGCGTGGACATTATAACCGCCATGTGACATGACACTTCGCTTTAATTAATATTCGTTCTCGCGATAGTTTACGGAAGGAGATCGCTTGTTGTTACAGGGAAAGTGAGGCGTTATAATCCACGAGGAAGTATCTTAAAACGTAACTGTAGGTCGTAATAAGCTGCTTGTGCAAACGACCTATGGGGTCGTTTTTTCTGGCGCGGGACAGTCTCGCAGGGTCGTCAGTTTCCATTCCGTGTTACGTGGTTTCATAATGAATCCGTGCCTTTCGTTAGCACAGAAGACATTCTTCCTATGGAAAAGGCTCACATACATGCCCCTCTCTCTGAACTGGCCTGTGATTGGCTAAAACAGGGGTGGCCAATCGTATGTGAAGGTTGTTGGTCCAACCAAGCGGTTACACACCTGGTCCCACTCATCAACCAGCAGACTCTTTGCTAGGGGACTTGATTAGGAGACACGGGTGTGTAAATTGCTTGGCTGGAACAAAACCCCTCACCCACACCGGTCCTGTCTGGACGAGATTGCCCACCCCTGGTCTAAAATCTTCCGCCTCTTGGCCTGGATTTAAAATTTTAAAAAATGCCCGAATGCACCGCCGAGAGGTTGCGCAGGAGTCCAGTTTTCTCTCAGACCACTTGAGTTACAACGTGCTGAAATGTTACCGTAAACTTTTCGCCCAGTGACGTCACAAAAACACTGCTCACCCGGTCTTTAAGCGGAGATACGCGTTTTTTCCGCACACACAGGGATGAGAGAGGACTTGCGCACCTTAAAACCACGGATTGTCCCTGATTGTGCATTGAAACGTTGAATATGTCGTTTATTTAGCCACGTGGTGCAGTAAACGTGAATTATTGTAAATAAAAATAATATATATATATATATATATTTATATATAAAACCCGCTCGTGGCCCACCCAACACTCCTCTCTCACCTGTCTGGTCCTCCGGGTCGTCCAGATGAGTCCGGTGCACATTGTAGGAGGCGCACCTTTTGTTTTTCACCAGAAAAGACCTCGGCATCCTACAACAACAACGAAAGAAATCCCCCTTTTGCAGTGACACCACAGATGCTGTTATTAAACTGCTGCTTTGAGGTTTTTTTGGGGGGGGGGGTTGTTTTGTTTTTTTATAATTCAAGCAGACTCTTAAATTACAAATTTTACAAATTAAGACAGATCCTTATAAAAGTTCGTAACTTCTAATAAAAAATGTCTAGTTAATAAATGACAGTGGTGTCGTGCTAACATTGAAAATATGGTTCTACGACCCATTTTAAGACGACCAGAGAAATGAGAGGCCCGTCACGCTGCAGGCCGGCGTTGATATAGAACGAAAGATGCCTCGCACTCAACACACCGTTCACGAGACACTCGGCAGTAATTCGATAAAACGCGAGGATTAGAAATGGGAGTTATTAATTACCCTGCGTCGACCCTCGTAACAAGCGGAACACTTTCGGGGTCTGTCCAAGAAAATCTTATTCCTGAAATTCGGAGACAACAAAAAAAACCTCTGCAAACTTTCGCACCTCTCTCTCTCGCTCTCTCGCGCGCGCGCTCTCTCGCTCTCTCTCTCTCTCGCTCTCTCTCACCCCCCTCCCTGATTTTCAATCAGATAAATGTGCGTTGGAATCTGACGGTGGGTTCGGCCAATCAGAGGGCCGAGCAGCAGGTGGAAATTTGCATAGGAAACCGGTCCCCGTGCCTTTGAACAGTTAGAATGATTCAGGCCGCGGAGGGAGCGCGCGCGCCCGCGCGCGCGCGCGCGATAGAGAGAGGGAACTGAATATAAAGCTGTTCTTTATTTAACAAGAACCAATTTTTAACAATGTACAATTACACGTTTTTTTACAATATTAAACACATCTTCCATCACAGAACCCCAGATTGATTCAAAGAGAGAGAGGGGGGGGGAGAGGGGGGGGAGAGACGTCCTGATGTTAGGCAACGGAAGAGCGAGAGATCACGAAACAAACTAAGTTTCCAGCCTCTCTACATGACCTTTATTTTACTTTTGCAGATATCTCAATTATTAAAAAAATATATCTTAGGAGGACGTCACGCATTAGAAACACACACACACACACACACACGCACACACACACACACACACCATCAATCTAAATTTTTTTTTAAAAAAGCAGCACAAGCTGTAGTAGTGTTTGATTTACAGGATTTGCAGGCGTCCTGGTGGAGGCAGTAAGGCGCTAAGGGAGGTTGTGTTGCATGTAAGATTTAAATACGCAACCAAAACACCGACAGCTTGCAGGCTGCAGCACCTCCATAGACACACACGCCTAACCAGTCCGGAGGCTCAGCACTGTGGACTCACTCTTGTTTACACTATACCCTGCGATTAATATCAGCTAGTGTCGGGCAGATTCACTTCAGCCGCCCTTCCTCACAGGCCCGGTACCGCAGGCCCGGTACCGCAGGCCCGGTACCGGAAATCTGGAAACCGTGGGCCTGATCCTGACCCAGCCAAGTCAAACTACCCTGAAGTTAAAGGAAAACGCAAAACCTGGATAAGCGACGTGTAAGAGTACGCCGTTATGTCAAAACACGTAAAAACCCAGACGGGGGGGCGAGGCTGCCACCTAGAGGACAAGAGCGGTAACGTAGCGTCATCGTGCGGTCACTTTCAGATATTGCGCGGGGCTGGGGGCTTAACGAAGGTTATTTATTGATTTTTTTTCGTTGATTAATTGATTTTATTTGACGATTTCGTTTTAAAAACAATTATTTTATAATTGATTTAATATTAATTCATATTAATATTAATATGTTATTAATTCCTTTGTGTGGGGTTTGCATGTTCTCCCCGTGTCTGTGTGGGTTTCCTCCGGGGGTCCGGTTCCTCCCACAGTCCAAAGACCTGTAGGTCAGGTGACCCGGCCACACTAAAGTGTCCAAGTTAAGTCCACTTTAAAAAAAGGAAAACAGGAAACCCGTTACACTTGGGAAAAGTAAGTACATGAACTTAATTGTGTCGAGTTATGTGAAACGATTTTATGTGAGATCATTTCACGTAACTTGACACAAATCTATTAGATTTTACAGTGACCCCGAACGACCACCGATGATGATGATGATGATGATGATGTGTGTGTGTGTGTGTGTGTGTGTGTGTGTGTGTGTGTGTGTGTGTGTGTGTGTGTGTGTGTGTGTGTGTGTGTGTATCAATTGATACACAAAGAGCCAAGTTTTCCACTGTCTCGTGCCTGTTCAGCAGAAATCGAGCTTGCACGAGCATAAAGTGCTCATGGTCTTATGTCGTGTTAAGTCATCACAGGTAGCATTACTACCTGAGGGCCCACTCATCACAACGGTAGCCTAACTGCTGCTCACCTTTAACCAATTAATTAATTAATTAATTAACTTATTTATGCTTTATTGACCGCGGACAAAAAATTGTTTTGTTTTTTTATCTGACAGCACGAGACACAATTTATTTCGATCGAATTATTTCTGCGATACAACGAGAAGTCAGATGAGCAGCGTGCACCGACACTCTGGTGTTTAATTTACTGCTTTAAGGGTCTAAACCATCACCACGCGACGACCCACTGCGCCATAGACTTCCGGCATCTTTACAAACCCTCCAGATGGGGGTGTCTGATAAACAGATAGATAGATAGATAGATAGATAGATAGATAGATAGATAGATAGATAGATAGATAGATAGATAGATAGATAGATAGATAGATAGATAGATAGATAGATAGATAGATAGATAGATAGATAGATAGATAGATAGATAGATAGATAGATAGATAGATAGATAGATAGATAGATAGATAGATAGATAAAGAGAGAAAACACGGAATGAGAACTGAACACCTTGTGGAGTAAAGTTTGTCGAAAATCGACCGGATTTTAAAGACAAGTCCATTTCTAAAACCTTCCGCCTTCTCCCGAAAACACAACACTTTGCATAGCGGAGTCAAACTAACAGCTTAAAACAACAACAACAACAACAACAACAACAACAACAACAACAACTGGGCAATACGCGGTCCCAGGTTGACCCAAGATAAAGCAGAATTAACGGATATTTGAAAATAATTGAACCCATTTCTAAAACGACTAATTGTTAATTGAAAGGTGACTTTGGCAACCTGCCAGGATTAGTCTGGACATTTTGTGATAATCTCGCATTTTGTTCCCGTTTCAATACAGAGAACAAATTAGATAGAGACGAAGGAAATGAGAGTTAACACTTGCCAAGGTTTGAATATTGTTGACCACGTGGGCCTCATCCGCATCTCACTGAGAAACGCTGCGTCCATTCTGAGCTCTTTAAATCATTTCAATTAGGCTAATTCGAACGAAAATAAATAGATATGTAAATGAGTCAGGTGCACGTTCTTCAGCCATATATATATATATATATATATATGACACGGAAGGCATCTGTCACATTAAACATGTGCCATTAAAAACATTCAAAACAAACGTGGATAAGGGTTAAAAAAATAAAGCTTTGATTTCCATTGGCTGAAAGTTAAAATCACTCAGGTATGAATAATCTATTATAGCTATTTACATGTCAGTTTTGCCAAAGCGACCGTCAAGGCCAAATTCAACACCTCATATTATTATTATTATTATTGTTATTATTATTATTATTGTTATTATTATTATTATTATTATTATTGTTATTATTGTTATTATTATTAGTATTATTATTATTGTTATTATTATTATTATTATTGTTATTATTGTTATTATTATTATTGTTATTGTTATTGTTATTGTTATTGTTATTAATATTATTGTTATTATTGTTATTGTTATTATTATTATTAATTCGTTCATATTTTTTCCATCCATTATCCAGGCCGCTTATCCTGCTTTCAGTGTGGCGGGGATGCTGGAGCCTATCCCAGCAGCCAGGTGGGGAGACGCCCTGGACAGGCCTCCAGACAGTCCTTTATTTCAGCTGTACAGGAGGAGAACAACCAAAGGCAAATAAATGATCGTCAGATTAATGAGAGCTGCAAACGATTGTATGCTAATTTAGCTAATTTATATAGTAGTTCAGAGATGGGGTCCAGGAGGAGCTGGAGGGCGTTGCCGGGGAGGAGGGTGTTGCTAGGGAGGAGGGCGTTGCTAGGGAGGAGGGCGTTGCTGGAGTTGCTGGTGGGCGTTGCTGGACGTCTGGAGTGCCCTACTTAGCTTGCTGCCAGCGCGAGCCGATCCCGGAGAAGCGGCTGATGATGAGATGGACGTGGAGAGGCTCAGGGCAGGTTACTTCTTAAATAACTTAACTATTCCACAGATATCAGAGGATTATTATTATTATTATTATCATTATTATTATACAAACTTCCTTTAACTTCATACACCATACACCATAATAAGCGGGCCCGTTCCTTGGGCCTCGGGTTAGAAGGAGGTAGGAGTCTATTAGATGGATGGTGGCTATAGGAGATGAGATGTTCCAAGTAGTGCGATCTTCTGTAGTTCTTGTTATTATGATTATTATTATTATTATTATTATTATTATTATTATTATTATCCATCAATCCACCCATTATCCAAACCGCTTATCCTGCTCTCAGGGTCACGGGGATGCTGGAGCCTATTTTATTGCTGTTGTTTTTGCTGTTGTTGTTATTGTTGTTGTTGTTGTTGTTGCATAGTGCAACGCCTCCTTACAATGCACCTGACAGAGGTAGCCTAATTATGTTATTGCAACATGCATTTTCATAACTGCTCCTTTAAAGAGTCGCTTATACAGGACTTCCACGGGATGACGGCATGCCGAGGGTCCCTGCAGAGTGGAAACCCGTGGTTATTGGGTTTGCAGGTGGAGTGATATTTTCTTCCTTCGCCTCTGAACAATAAACGGAAGATTCGCAAGCACGTGGCTCTTGTATAAGGAAAAATCAAAATAAAAGTAACTATCATGAGCTGGTTATACTTGGAAATCAATACCACATCCTTCTAAGCCTAACAGGGTGGAAGGTTTGTGTGGCAGCTTCTCTTGGCAGCATCTGTGTTTGGGTTCGAGTGAGGGGAGGGTTTAGAGGAGGGCTGTTGTCGTAAAGGGGGGACTCGTCTCTCCGGACAGGTGAATTTTCCCGTTATAACGCGTTGTGGCTGGATGGGAGAGGCGTTCCATAGCAAAATGCCAGTGGGGGGCGGTAATGAGGCCGATGGGAGACGTTACCGGTCTGCTGGAGGGAGAGGCGCGTGTCTAGAAGGGAACCCCGGATTTGCGAAACTGTCGCACACTCTCGCACATGCGCATGGCAAGCATCGGGTTGAGAGCAGGTTAGAAATCCCGCGAGACTTTTGCAAATATAGGGTTACCGTCAAGACCCGACCGAGGGATGGATGGATGGATGGATGGATGGATGGATGGATGGATTGCATTTACATGGTGCTTTTCTAGCTGCAACAGCCACTCAAAGCGCTTAGATAAAATAATAAGTCATAATAAAAACAAAAATAAAAGAGAAAAGAAAAAATAAAATAAAATAAAAACAAATACAATCAGCAATATAATTGTTTGTTTGTTTATTTATTCTTATTTTTTCAACTGTGTGCTGTAAGGTGTCCTTGAGTGCTCTGAAAGGCGCCCACAAATAAAATGTATTATTATTATTATTATTATATGGCCCTATTGAGCACAGATAAGGCAGCTCTTGGGTCAGAAGCTGGTATGTAGAGCAGTGTTCCAGCTTTATAGATATAAAGCTCCTAGAGGCTTTCCTTTCAAAATAAAAGAAAAAAAAGTGGTATTTAAAGTTGTCAGGAGAAAATATACTGTGAAATTATTAAGTTTTTAAATGAAACTGGTTTAGCTAAAAGAATCTAGAAGATCCCCCCCTCGCATAAACTCTTGTTTTTACACTCCAGTCCAGCTGGTGGCGATAACGCGCCTCTAAGCCGGCTTGCCAACCGCTAATAAACACGGAGGCAGTAGAAGAAGAGGAGGCGGAAGGCGTCTATGGCCGTGGCGGATAGATTCAATGTTGTGGTGTGTTGGGAGTGAGGCCGGGGACCTGTGAGCGACGCGGGAGCGGTATTGTTTAAATTATAATCTTGGCGAACTGCTTTAAGTCCACTTGGTCTCTTCGGACCGGAGCGTGTCAACGCTTCGTGCGCGGCACAAGATAACGAACATGTCAGTCACCCAGCAAGGCGCCGCTCTTCAGGCTTGCAACAACGAGTTGGTCAGCTGTGAGTGGTCAGACTGTCGACAGCAGCCATCCATGATTTGCTCAGTTGTCTTGATTTAGTGTGTGTGTGTGTGTGTGTGTGTGTGTGTGTGTGTGTGTGTAGCTTGCTAAGTAATAGGTTAGAATGTCTTTCTATTGAGACCAAGGCCTTCGTCAGATATGAGCCACCTTATGATGCTGACTGTTTTGATTTTTGTTAAATCACTGTTTAACTAGTACCCAGCCTGTTTAACTAGTACCCAACATGTTTAACTAGTACCCAGCCTGTTTAACTAGTACCGAGCCTGTTTAACCAGTACCCAGCCTGTTTAACTAGTATCCAGCATGTTTAACTAGTACCCAACATGTTTAACTAGTACCCAACATGTTTAACTAGTACCCAGCATGTTTAACCAGTACCCAACATGTTTAACTAGTACCCAGCCTGTTTAACTAGTACCCAACATGTTTAACTAGTACCCAACATGTTTAACTAGTACCCAACCTGTTTAACTAGTACCCAACATGTTTAACTAGTATCCAGCCTGTTTAACTATTACCCAGCATGTTTAACTAGTACCCAGCATGTTTAACTAGTACCCAACATGTTTAACTAGTACCGAGCCTGTTTAACCAGTACCCAGCCTGTTTAACTAGTATCCAGCATGTTTAACTAGTACCCAACATGTTTAACTAGTACCCAGCCTGTTTAACTAGTACCCAACATGTTTAACTAGTACCTATCATGTTTAACTAGTACCCAACATGTTTAACTAGTACCCAGCATGTTTAACTAGTACCCAACATGTTTAACTAGTACCCAGCCTGTTTAACTAGTACCCAGCCTGTTTAACTAGTACCCAACATGTTTAACTAGTACCCAGCCTGTTTAACTAGTACCCAACATGTTTAACTAGTACCCATCATGTTTAACTAGTACCCAGCATGTTTAACTAGTACCCAGCCTGTTTAAATAGAACCCAACATGTTTAACTAGTACCCAGCCTGTTTAACCAGTACCCAACATGTTTAACTAGTACCCAGCCTGTTTAACTACTACCCAACATGTTTAACTAGTACCCAACCTGTTTAACTAGTACCCAACATGTTTAACTAGTACCCGACATGTTTAACTAGTACCCAACATGTTTAACTAGTACCCAGCCTGTTTAACTAGTGCCCATCATGTTTAACTAGTGCCCAGCATGTTTAACTAGTACCCAACATTTTTAACGAGTACTCAGCGTGTTTAACTAGTACCCATCATGTTTAACTAGTACCCAGCATGTGATTAATTTCCTTAATCAACACATCCCTATAACTTAATTGTAATTAGCATACTGTATGTGTCAGGTATTGATGAGCTCCACGAGAGACGACGCGAGCTGGCTCGCATCATCAAGCAAGAAGAAGAAGAGGAGACTCGTTTGCTGCAAAACATCAGTGTCTTGACGGATAAAGTAGGACACATCAGAGAGACCATAGCTGCTCGGGCCGAGGAAAAAGCCACCCTAGATCGAGCCATCGCTGAGGCGAATGCAACCTATATGAAGGTTTGTCCATTTGGTTGTATGCTGACTTTTTTTATTTTTTATTTTTTACTCAAACGAACCTGTTGATACAAACCTCCCAGAGCCCTCGCTCCAACTACTTAATCAGGGCTACCAAACACCCCCTAGCTTCACTCATTTAAGACAACAAATGCACCAACAGTGATTGTTACACATCATATTAGGCAGAAGTGGGAGTGCAGCTGTAAGACACTGTCGTGGCAATTATTGAATTCCACGCTGACAGAAATGAGGAACGAGACAAAAATCTCTGGCAGTGTTGTCACACGATTTTAATATATGTTCATGAGCAGACGCATCCAAGCCCAGGCGCCTGAATGTGCGCCGATCAATACAGTACAGTCTCTCTCACAGGACAGTTGTCTGTTCTTCCCCTCCTTATCTCATGTCTTCCAGCTCTCATCCACCAAGGCCACTTCTCCAATTTACTGTGTACAGACTTGCTACACTCAGTGAGTCTCCCTTACAGTCAACAATTAACAATAGGCCCTTTTTGTGCACCCGGAGAAGACACTTTATAAGACCACCTTTTGTTCTACTACACATGGACTTCAAGCATCCATCCAAGCAATGCAAGGTCATGGTGAAAGATTAAAAGTAAGCAAACATCAAATATGAATTGCCCTCACAACACACTGCTGAACTCCTGTGTCTGTAGATTGGCAGGTGCCTCATCAAATTTGACTGGAGGGTTGTTTTTTTTTTTTTAATAGTATTTGTCCTCAACCCGCCAACAGAGTGTGCCTACAGTAGAAGCCCCCCTGACTGTGGAGAGCATGGGGTCAGGTGTCTGCTGTGGAATCAGAACAGCAGGAAAGCTGCAGGCCCTGATCTTATGCCCTCAGCCACTTTAAAATGGTGTGCTGCTGAACTAGCTTCTGTTCTGACTCGTATCTCTAATTGGTCTATCAACAAGTGTAAAGTACCAGCATGCTTTAAATCTGCAGTAATAATTCCTGTGCCTAAGAAGCCCATTGTTAGCAGTTTAAATGACTACAGACCCGTTGCATTAACACCTGATGTAACGAGAATGTTTGAGCGTATAGTATGTATCTGTCAAGTGCTGTGCTAGATCCCAGTCAGTTTGCATACAGGGTCAATAGGTAAGTGGATGATCCTGTATCTCTCTCCGCATCTAGAGGTGTCTGCCACCTGTGCTTGGGTACTGTTCATGACTAAAGCTCAGCTTTTCATACAATTATACCCACAAGGCTATATAACAAACTTTTGCAGCTAGGTTTCCCTCAGTTTATACGTCTCTGGGTCTTGGACATCTTACTGGGCAGAACACAGGTTGTCAAATTCAGCAATAGAGTTTCAAACTCACTGACCATTAGCACAGGTGCCCCTCAAGGATGTGTCCTGCCACCTCTACTCTACTCATTATACTCCAGTGACACTCTGAAATGAAAAATGACTTAGTTTGCTGACACAACATTGAACATCTCGCTTCCAAAATAGCACTTCCCCTGCAACAATCCACATCCTAAATTCTTCACTGTTTGTACAAGTATAGTCTCCATAAGCACATGCACTTTAATTTGTTACTATAAGGGCATGGACATATAGTTGCATTAACTGAATTATAAAGAGTATGTTTTTGTGGACACTACTCATATGTATTGTGTGGTTATGTTTATTGTTGTTACCTTGGAGCACACCAAAACAAATTCCAAATCAACTCTAAAGTTGATATGGCAATAAATTGAATCTTGAGTTGAATCTTGAATCCTCTCAGGTTAGAGTTATTTGTTTTGGCACCTGTTGATTTTTATCTTGTCTTTTTTCTCTTTTTTTAGATCCTGGAGAGCTCGGAAAGTCTCCTCTCGGTAGTGAAAAACCTTGTAAGGCCACACTGAGAAGAGGACTGGTTCAATGAACAGACCCCAAATTACTCCACACGCTTCCCTAATATAATCATTTTGTATTTTCACGGTCAACCCAGGCACTGAGGATGAACAAGCCAGTGCAATTTTACTTTCATAGTGCGTATTCTTTGTCATGAGTTTTTAAAATAAAGCTAATTTTAGATTACCTCTCCTTGGCACTGTTTTGATTGCCCGATTAATCAGTGAAGACAATTTATAGGGATACGCTGATACCGAACCTGGAATATAGGATATTTGACTCCCCGTTCAAACCAGCGTTCCTCCCTATCAAGGATGTGCACATCCTCATCCTTGAAAGAGTGGCCACTGGCCTGTAGATGATTGTAGACTGGGTTCTATGGGTCCTGACCTGACGAGTTAGCTCTTGGCCTATAGATGGGTGTAGACTGGGTCCTATGGGTCCTGACCTGACGAGTTAGCTCTTGGCCTATAGATGGGTGTAGACTGGGTCCTATGGGTCCTGACCTGACGAGTTAGCTCTTGGCCTATAGATGGGTGTAGACTGGGTCCGATGGGTCCTGACCTGACGAGTTAGCTCTTGGCCTGTAGATGGGTGTAGACTGAGTCCGATGGGTCCTGACCTGACGAGTTAGCTCTTGGCCTGTAGATTGGTGTACACAGGGTCCGATGGGTCCTGACCTGACGAGTTAGCTCTTGGCCTATAGATGGGTGTAGACTGGGTCCTATGGGTCCTGACCTGACGAGTTAGCTCTTGGCCTATAGATGGGTGTAGACTGGGTCCTATGGGTCCTGACCTGGCGAGTTAGCTCTTGGCCTATAGATGGGTGTAGACTGGGTTCTATGGGTCCTGACCTGACGAGTTAGCTCTTGGCCTATAGATGGGTGTAGACTGGGTCCAATGGGTCCTGACCTGACGAGTTAGCTCTTGGCCTGTAGATGGGTGTAGACTGGGTCCTATGGGTCCTGACCTGACGAGTTAGCTCTTGGCCTATAGATGGGTGTAGACTGGGTCCTATGGGTCCTGACCTGACGAGTTAGCTCTTCTGTGTTGGCACAAATAACATTCCATGGCAGCAGTCAGAACTTTTAAAATCTGATTTTATACGTCTTTTTAACCTACTAAAACTTAGTAAGAAGGAAGTTTTTGTCTCTGGCCCACTTCCCACTTCCGGCCGTGGCGTTAGTCATTTTAGCAGACTTGCAGCTTCACACCTGGCTTCAGCCGCAGCGCTGTCGTTTACAATTTGGTTTTATCGACAATTTTTTATCTTGTTTTTTATTTTTTTCGAAATCTTTATTTTCCGACCTTCAAGTCACTGGAGCAAGTGTACAGTTACACAAACAACCAAATTTAAAAAAAATGTATGAAGAAATCCCCCCCCCCCCAAGGCTCAAGAAAAAAGAAGACTGCAGGGACTTCTTATTCCAATTCCACATGATAACTATGTTTTTGAAGGCAACAGTATGTACATATATCTGTGTAAATATTGCAGTTACAACCAGGTAAAAAGTAAATTCAGTGAAAGGGAAACCTTTCAATCAAGTCCATGCACGGACTCCAGGTCAAAGTGAAGTTTTTGTGGGTTTTACGTATTTTATATCAGAGCTTTTCTAAAGGAAGACAGGACAGCACAGCACCGACCTTAACCACTGCAAAAATGATGGGGCTTTATTCAACTTCCAGTTAAAAAGAATAAGTCTGCAAGCTTGCAATGAAGCAAATGCTAGAACATTTAACTTTTGAAAAGTTGTGACCTTACAGTGAGGGGGTGGTATGCCAATCTATCAATTTATCAACAATTTTAAGCTGTTCTGGGAACGCTCTTCTATTTTTAAACATGATGGACTCCATCCAAATTGAGCAGGCTCATGAACACTAGCTGCAAACATGTTTTTTCCATTCAATCAATTGCATGTTATATAGCAGTTGTCTAGCTGCAACAGCCACTCAAAACGCTTTACAGTTAATTGATTCATTAAGATAATAGTTTACCCACGTATTCCTCACCTTATAATTCCTCACTTTTTTCCATTATCTCCTTGTTTTATTTTATGAATGCTTTATTTAATGAACATTCGTGAAATAAAACACATTCATCAGCTTTGTCTGTCTGTACTGTGGCTCTTAAGTAGCCCCCCCTGCTATGGAGAAGTGATCACTGATCGTTTGAGTCTTGCACATGCGAGTTGAGATTACTCAGAAAAGGACTTGTCATAGGCTGCCTTACTTTCTTAAATTAAACGAGCAGATTATTTTTTACAGTGGCACATTGTCTCTCACTACTTTTACCCTGGTGTTTATTTTACAATTTCCAAACAACATAAACTTTGTTTTGTCCAGATTTAAGGATAATTTGTTTTTGTCAAACCACCATTTTAATTTTTCCATTTCTATTGTGGTCCCCTCCAAAAGCTGCTGTAAATTCTCACCTAAACAAAATACATTTGTGTCATCCGCAAATAAAATAAATTTCACTGTTTTTTCGTGTCTTGCATATATCATTTAAGTACAGAATGAACAGGTTTGGACCTAAAACCCACCCCTGGGGTACACCACAAGTAATATCTATGCATGGCGGTTTATGTTCACCTATCATTACAAACTGCCGCCTGTTACTTAAATAGCTTTAGACAATTCTGTACAACCCCTCTGATACCATACCTTTCCAATTTGTCTATGTTGTGATCAATAGTGTCAAAGGCTGTTTTTAGATCTATAAATATTCCCACAGCAAACATTTTTTTGGTCTATGCAATTAGTTATTTCTTCAATTAATTCAATGAGCACCAGAGATGTGGATGTTTGGTCGAAACCCATACTGGCTATCGGTCAGCAGATTGTGCTTCTCAATGAATTTGTCTAGCAGCAAATAGTTTTTCCAATATTTTGGAGAATTGTGACAATAATGAAATCGGTCTGTAGTTTGTAAATTGGTGTCTATCTCGGGTTTTATATAGGGGTATGACTTTTGTGATTTTCATTTTGCTTGGAACTTTACCTGATTGAAAGGACATGTTATAGGTGTGGGTTAGTGGGTTTGCAATACCTTCTATTACTTTCTTAACTACTATCATATCACTATCATTCCAATCAGCAGATTTTTTGTTCTTGCATGTGTTTACAATGTCCCCGATTCCCTCCTCTTCTACCACGCCAAGAAAAGTGGAACTTGGATTTCTGTACCCATAATCACTACCATTCCCCTCTGTGATTGTGCGTCAGTGATTTTTTTTTCCTACCAATTTTGGGCACACATATACAAAGAATCTGTTAGAGCCATTTACCCCATCTTCCATGTTATTTATAGTCTTGTCATTATCTGTAAAGTATTGAGGGCAGCTTGGGCTTCTAGATGCGTTTCTGACAATTCTATTCAACGCATTCCATATACCTTTGGTGTTGTTTTTGTTAGTCTCTAATTCTTTATTGTAGTATTCCTTCTTGCATATCCTTATAATGGCAGTTAGGCTCATTTTTATGTTTTTCTATTTTATTTCTGCTTCGACGCTTCTGTGCTTTATGAATTCTTTACAGAGCTTATTTTTCTGTTTACTGTTGAATTGTTCTATTGGGCACATTTTGTCATATAAGGATTGAAGTATGTTTAGGAATGAATCGTAAGCTTTATCGGCGTCTTTTTCTTTGTATAATATATTCCAGTTATGGGTTAGTAATTCACTTTTGAAAGCATTCGTGGATTCCTCTGTTCTTACTCTTCTCCTTACTCTCTTACTCTGTGTTCTTTCTCTCAGTCAGGTCAGAGAAGTAAGCAGCTCTCGGATCTTTAATAGTTTGATTCAAATTCGATAATAACTCCCTCATATGGTGTTGGTGAACTTCACGAGTAGACCCCCCCCCCCATCATCTGCTTTCGGCCTTCCTTCAAAAAAAGAAGGGATTCTTTTTTGGCGGATGTTTTCATTGATCCGAGGGGCTGTGCTAATAACTGGGACAACCCTGCATATGAAGTATATGGAGCTGAAAAATCAAGAGCAGATGTAAACAAATCTTTAAGCAAACTAACTTGGTCATTAATGTTGGCGAAGTGAGGAGGGCGCCTGGCCAGACTGGAAAAGTAACTAGAAAACATGGCTGCTGACTGGCTATTAACGATGCGAGGGTAAATTATATGTTTCTGAGGGATGTCCACCTCTACGTGCACCATTGGGGCCCCAACCAAGTACTGATGCAGTGGGGCGTGGGAGCACTGGGTCGGTCCCTTCTGCACGGTGCAGGAGTCACAGCAGTGCACATGCAGCTCCACGTCTCGTCGACAGGCAGGCCAGTAGAACTGCCCCCGGAGGCGGTGGAGGGCCTTGGCATTCCCATAGTGCCCTGACCCACCGAGCCATGGACCATCTGGAGCACCTGGGAATGGAGCACATGAGGCACCAATAGCTGCAAGTGGTCACTTTCTCATCCGGGAGCTTGCCACCTCCAATACACCAACGTATTGGAGGTGGCACGTACAGCGTCCTGATGACTCCTAGTCTGTGCTCCAGTGGATGATGAGAGTCGAACCCTAAGTACCGATCAGTATGTGTTGGTTTATGGTAAACATCCACAATCAAATGTCCCCCATCACCTATTGCAATTACGCAGTCTAGGAAAGCTAAGCCTGACGAAGTCACTTAGATGAGTGATGAGACGTTTCTCCCACTGAACTGTGTCCAGATGAACTCAACTTCCTCGTCATCTCATCATCAGCCGCTTCTCCGGGGTCGGGTCGCGGTGGCAGCAGGCTAAGTCGGGCACTCCAGGCGCCCCTCTCCCCAGCAACGACCTCCAGCTCCTCCTGGGGGATCCCAAGACGTTCCCAGGCCAGATTGGACATGTAGTCCCTCCAGCGAGTTCTGGGTCTACCCCGGGGTCTCCTCCAGTTGGACGTGCCCGGAAAACCTCCAAAGCAAGGCGCCTAGGATGCATCCTAATCAGATGCCTGGTGTCAACTGGCTCCTTTCGATGCGAAGGAGCAGCGGCTCTACTCCGAGCTCCCTCCGGATGTCCGAGCTCCTCACTCTATCTCTAAGGCTGAGCCCAGAAACCCTACGGAGGTAGGGTGTGTCTGGGCTCAAGATGAGTGATGAAACATTTTTTTACCCCCCCCCCCATTATATCAGGCCAATTACCTCACGCTTCCGAGCCGCCCCGGTCGCTGCTCCACCCCCTCTGACTACCAGAGGGGGCAGACTACCACATGCCTCCTCCGATACATGTGGAGTCGCCAGCCGCTGCTTTTCACCTGACAGTGAGGAGTCTCGCCAGGGGGACGTAGCACGTGGGAGGATCACGCTATTCCCCCCAGTTCCCCCTCCCCCCCTGAACAAGTGCCCCGACCGACCAGAGGAGGCGCTAGTGCAGCGACCAGGACACACATCCGGCCACCCGCAGACACGGCCAATTGTGTCTGTAGGGACGCCCGACCAAGCCGGAGGTAACACGGGGATTCGAACCGGCGATCCCCGCGTTGGTAGGCAACGACATAGACCGCTACGCCACCCGGACGCCCCCGTGATGAAACATCGCTCCCGCTACGCTGTGCCCAGATGTACTCACCTTTCTGGGACGTTTCAGCAATGCATATTTCATCTCATCATATTTACTTTCATTATAAATAATTATCCAAAGTTTCTTGTTCCAACAGGATCTCTGCCGTGTGGAACTGTCCAGAATATTCAAGGTTTGGGTGAAATCCCCTCAAACAAAACCCCTTTCCAGCAGCGTTTTAAGGCGCCTCCCCTGCGTCGTTCAGCTGAGGATTACGTTGCTTTTTCAATTGGCCACTCAGAAGGGCTCATTTACAGACAAATCTCATCATATACATATATATATATACATATATATATATATATATATATATATATATATACTCATATATCTTCGTAATGTGTGTGTGTGTGGTGTTAGTGTGTGTGTGTTAGTTAGTGTAGATAGCGGGACCGAAAACTAAAGCACTTATGATCCTAATTCTTTGTGGAGGTGGTAGGTATTGTCTCAGAGAGTAAGGGGGAAAATCCCAGAAAATTAAAATTATGCATAATTATGCATAAATATGCATTTTTCTAAAAATGGCTAAAAACCACTTTTCTCGGCATTTCGGATGATTCTGAGCATCTTTGATTTTTTCACCTATGTAAAAAAAAAATTTCTGGGACTTAGAAATGTTTTGGCATTATGCAAAATATATGCATTTTTGCAAAAATGCACTTATGATCCTCTTTTTTTTTTGGAGGTGGTGGGTATTGTTCCAGAGAGGACCAGAAAAATAGCAGAAAATTAAAATATAATTATGCATGATTATGCAAAATATTAATTTTCTAAACATGGCTAAAAAACACTTTTCTAGGCATTTCAGATGATTCTGAGCATTTGGGGGGAGGGAGTTGGAGTGGGGGGGGGTTAGGGGCAGGGGGAAGGCGGTTAGCTGGCAGGATGAAGAGGAGGGAGATTTAGACGGGTGGATAACCAAACCGCTACATTGTAGCGGGGTTCTTCTAGTATATAGTATATATATATATATATATATATATATATATATCAAGAAGCTCTGAGTGATTTAAGAGGCAAAGCAACGGGTTTAGTTCGATTACAAAAAACACGTAAATAATGGTTATTCAAGTCTCATCTTTATTCAGTTTTAATTTTTAAAAGTATGACATCACCAAAATCATTAAAAAGTACATTTATACCCTAAGCACATCTCTTGTGGTGCAGATTTACAGACGAGGAAAAGGAGTACGAGATAGCGCTACCACAGTTGCAACAGGATGAGATACACAAACAGACATAATACTGCGGATTCCAAGGTTCAACTGAGAAGAGGACAGTTCGCTTTGCCTACCCTGTGCACACTGCAGAAGAAATCATGCATTTAACTCTGCCTCTTTGGTCCCTGGCTTTTTTTTTCTTCTTCCTTTCTCCTTCTTTTGAAAGACAGTGACCATCAAAAGTAGGAAGATTTCCACAAAGAGTCTACGACTTCCTTGCAGATTTGATCCTCCAACGAAGTCGTTGACGGTGATGGGCATGGCTGTTGTGAGCTGCATGGGCTGGATCAATGATCCGGTTTTTTAAACGTTATCTCATATAAATAGAGCATTAAATCCCCTCATAGCACAGTCCTATCTTGATGAGACAGCTTAACATAATTGTTTGATTGGAGACAATAATAGAATTAATTAACAAATATTGAAACTATACATCGATCGATGTATAGTTTCAATATTTGTTGATTGATTCTATTAGTAATAAATCAACAGGGCTACTGAAGCAACACTGGAATTGGCAATCATGAGTAGAAAAACAAAATTTTGGAGCTACTTGTATACAAAAAAATCTGGAAAAAAAAATTTTTTTTTACATAAATTTAAGAAATCTTTCAAACCCACATACACACACAGACAATCCAGCATTCACACACACCAACATGCAGTAGTATGAATGACCGTAATCAGTGTTTCCTTCGTTACCCAAATGGACCAGTTTAACTCTGGAATGTGAAAGTATGAGGTCTGACCTTACAATCTGCGGCCTGAAAGCATCCTTCTGGTTCCTTACATCCAAACTCCTCACCCATACCAAAACATTTTAACATGACCCGGTCACGTTTGTTTACAGTGGAATGTCTGGATGCAGGATATAACTTCATTCTATCATTCTACAGTGTGCGTTGATGTTTTTGCTTAATTTGCTGATTATTCATTAATTCCGAAGACTTCACACCAAGGTCACTTTTGAGCACTTCATCAGAAATCATACTTTGCAAATAAATTATATATTAAAAAAAAATTTACCATGTCTACAAGATAGTTTTTTATCCCAAGGGGACTGTGCTTAAGTTTACTTGCCATTGGACTCTTAGTTTCACTAGATTCTTATAACGTCCAGCTGCTTGACTACAGCGTAGATAGCCAAAAAAAGTAGAAAAACTAAAAGGCATATAGAAGCATAAAGGAGGAACAACTGAGTTGTTGGTTGAAATCCAAACATGCAGATACAAAAACAAGACAAAGAACTACATTTGTGGCACCCTTTCACCATTGAGACTTCTTTTTTTTTTCTTTCTTATTTTTACTGTTTATGAGTCTGCCATCTAGTTAAGCGATCAGGGTGCTCCACAGGGCTTATATCTGGAGAACTTATGAATGACACGTTTCCTTGCAAACACTGAGCTCTGTCATCGTGGCGCTACCTACAGATGGGCACTGGCGGCTTTCTGTTTTAATGACTCGGTCTCCACTGCTTCTCATCTCTCCAACCTGAAGGGAAATATGGAGACACTGACTGGAAGATACAGAAAGACATCAAGGCAGACAAGACTGTCTGAATGCAGGAGACCCTCCTCTGGAGTTTCTCAAGCCTGGAGAACACATTGGAAATAAGTCTCAAATCCAGATTTGGACAATCAATTTGGCTCCTGTCAGATATATTGTTAAGACTTCACTGCCAATGAGCAAGTCAGTGAATGGGTGGGGGGGGGTAGGGGGTAGGAGGGCTGACAGATCAACTGCCCAAGATGGTGGTGGTGGGGGGGGGGGGGGAACACAGTCCTGCTGCTTTTGGGTTGTGTGATCGCTGCTTAATTTAACAGGTTTGGAGTCAAACAAAATGGATTGTGTCAGGAGCAGGGTGGGAAGAAAATAACGCTCGCCAACAGCAAAAAGCTGGTAAAGCCATTGATCATAGCTCCTGTCTATTCTGAAATCATACCTAAAATCATATTGCAGTGGTAGAATAATAAAAACAAAGGTGGCTGGTGGCTTTTGTAATCCACCAGCAACTGTTGCCGGTGGATTACAGGAGTTAAATTTCTTGCCCTGGTCAAGAAGTGTCCTTTGAACTGGCTGGAGTGTTGAGTTGGAGTACAGCAGTGTCCAGTTCTGACGACAGTCCAGCCCCACCGACGTAGTACTAGCTGGTTCTATTGTACAGCTGTTTAGTCCAAACGGAATCAGAAATAAAGAGCAGGCACGCTGCTGAAGTCAGAGAGGGAGGAGCTATCTGCTGGTGTGAGCTGTGGAGGAGATACAAGCGGGTAAGTAAGGCAAACAATAAAAGTCCTTGATTTCATAATTTAGCGGTTTTTTGGGGGGGGGGGGTTGGAAACCCCGTCCCCTTTCTCCCCAATTGTATTCGGCCAATTACCTCACTCTTCCGAGCCTTCCCGGTCGCTGCTCTAACCCCTCTGCTGACCCGGGGAGGGCTGCAGACTACCACGTGCCTCCTCCGATACATGTGCAGTCGCCAGCCGCTTCTTTTCACCTGACAGTGAGGAGTTTCGCCAGGGGGACATAGCGCGTGGGAAGCTCACGCTATTCCCCCCCAGTTCCCCCTCCCCCTGAACCGGCGCCCCGACTGACCAGAGGAGGTGTGAGTGTAGCGACCAGGACACATACCCACATCTGGCTTCCCAGCCGCAGACACAGCCAATTGTGTTTGTAGGGACGCCCGACCAAGCTGGGGGTAACACGGGGATTCGAACCGGCGATCCCCGTGTTGGTAGGCAACGGAATAGACCGCTACACTACCCGGACGCCCCGTTCCAGTTGTCTTTCCACCATGTCGGCATGCACCGAACCATGTGGAGCTGTGCAACCTGTCAAGGTCTCTACAGAGTTCACCAATGAAAACACCGTTCAAATTAATCAAAGCAAGTCTGATTTCAGAGTTTGAGTAACCCAAGACGTAATCTCTCACCATTACTTCCTCTGACATCTGCGTTTGCTCGGAGCTGGAGTCTCCCTGGTAGACTGAGTCATCAAATTTGTGTTCCTGCCGGATAATGAAATCCCCGGAGTTCTTGGGAATGTAGCTCGAAAGATCTAAAGAGAATGTAAGGAAGTGACACATCCAAGATTTTAAGCAACAGTCCCACAAACCTCACACGAGAAAACACAAGATGATGCACATAAAGCATGGTGGATCCTTCATTCATTCGTTATCAGGGTCGTGGGGATGCTGGAGCCTATCCCAGCAGTTATTGGGCAGCAGGCAGGGAGGCACTCTGGACAGGCTGCCAGACCATCGCAGGCCCCCCACACATACACACACACACACACACACATATTCACACATAGGGACACTTTAGTTTGGCCGATTCACCTGACCTACGTGTCTTTGGGGGAAACTGGAGCACCCGGAGGAAACTCACGTGGACACGGGCAAAACATGCAAACTCCACACAGAGGACAACCCGGGATGACCCCCAAGGTTGGACTACCCCGGGGCTCGAACCCAGGACCTTCTTGCTGTGAGGCGACCGTGCTAACCGCTGCCCTACCATGCCACGCCACATGAGTTGTGTAGTAAAAAAAAAAACAGCAAAAACATTTTCAGCACGTCTTTATGCATGCGTAATAATCCAGGTAAGAGAATCACAGAAAGTTGAATCAGTTCACCTGGACACAAGGTTTATCGAGAGAAACGTTTCATCACTCATCTAAGTGATAATGAAATCCCCGAATGTAGCTCGAAAGATGTAAAGATGAACCTCTTCGGTCTCAACTAGACTGAGACCGAAGAGGTTCATAAACGTTGTGGGCAGACGAACCGATTCAACGTACTGTCATTCTCAGCAGTTTTAGGAATTCTCTCGCTGTAGTTTTACGTTTAGCCTGTAGGGGCCGCCCTAGATTACCGTACTGAAAAGAGACTTGCCACAGCTGGGTGGGAAACCTGCGGCTCGGGGGCCACATTCGACTCTATTGTCCCTCTCCAGTGGCTGCCTGTGGCTTTGACAAAATTATAGGTCGATGAATGACGGTTACTTTTTAACATTTCAGTTTCAATTTATCATCGTTGTCGGCCTAAAGTGATTCTTGTGTTCTCCACACCGCATAAAAAATTTTTTTTTAACATTTCATCAACTAAAGCGTGCGTTATAGCCTAAGTCTACGGCCCGGCGCCTTTCCCTCTAAGCTTTGCCGAACCTCAGTGGCGGTGGCAAATCTGGAGTCTCCCTACCTCAAGCGTGAACTACCCAATCCAAATATCACTTCCGCCTCACGGACGAGAGCCTGCAGTGCAGCCCTGGTACTGAGAAGCTCTGCAGGGACGCTCAGGAACAGAAACCGCATTAGACCGGTGAGAACGCTGCCCTTTAATAGGCTATTATTTTGCAACAAAGTATCTGTTTTAGCAAGTTGTGATTTGGTCGGTGACTTGAATGACCCTCAGCTGTTGGGTTTTGTGCTCAGGCCCGAGGGTTGACTGCTGTACGTGGCTGAGGAAAGAAGGGGATTACCTCGTACTGAACTGGGCTTTTGTTCAGGTTTGTGTTTTGCTGCTAATAGTGTTCCCCAATAAAAATAATAGAAAAAATGTAAACAGTTTTCTTTATTGTAGTAGTATAATTTCATAAATGCAACAAAACATGGTATTATTGTAATGGAAATGCACAGTAAAAGTACCAAATAATCATAAATAGACCCACCGCAGAGTAGCCACATGTGGTAAAACACATCAATGACTGCCCATATAGTAGACCTATTAGTGTGTTGATAGACTCATATCATTGTGATCTGTAGTGAGAGTAGGGTGCAGGTTGAGGAGAGCCTGGACAGGTGGAGGTATGCACTGGAGAGAAGAGGAATGAAAGTCAGTAGGAGCAAGATGGAGAACCTATGCGTGAACGAGAGAAAGGACAGTGGAACGGTGAGGATGCAAGGAGTAGAGGTGACGAAGGTGGATGAGTTTAAATACTTGGGGTCAACTGTTCAAAGTAACGGGGAGTGCGGAGGAGAGGTGAAGAAGAGAGCACAGACAGGGTGGAGTGGGTGGAGAAGAGTGTCAGGAGTGATTTGCGACAGAAGGGTACCAGCAAGAGTTAAAGGGAAGGTTTACGCGGGGCGTCCGGGTGGCGTGGCAGTCTATTCTGTTGCCTTCCAACGTGGGGATGGGTGGTTTGAATCCCCGTGTCTCTACAGACACAATTGTCCATGTCTGCGGATGGGAAGCCAGATGTGGATATGTGTCCTGGTTGCTGCACTAGCGCCTCCTCTGGTCGGTTGGGATGCCTGTTGGGGAGGGAGGGGGAACTGGGGGGAATAGCGTGATCCTCCCACGCACTACATACTCCTGGCGAAACTCCTCACTGTCAGGTGAAAAGAAGTGGCTGGCGACTCCACATGTATCGGAGGAGGTATGTGGTAGTCTGCAGCCCTCCCCAGATCTGCAGAGGCGGTGGAGCAGAGATCAGGACAGCTTAGAAGAGTGGGGTAATTGATACAGTTGGGGAGAAAAACAGGGAAAAGATCCACAAAAAAAAAAGGAAGTTCTACAAGATGGTAGTGAGATCAGCTATGTTATATGGTTTGGAGACAGTGGCACTGATGAGGAAGCCAGGAGGTGGAGCTGGAGGTGGCAGAGTGAAGATGTTAATATTTTTGTTGGGCGTGATGAAGAAGGACAGGATTAGGAACGAGTATATTAGAGAGACAGCTCAGGTTGGATGGTTTGGAGACAAAGCAAGAGAGGCAAGATTGAGATGGCTTGGACATGTGTGGAGGAGAGATGCTGGGTATATTGGGAGACGTATGCTGAATATGGAGCTGCCAGGGAAGAGGAGAAGAGGAAGGCCAAAGAGGAGGTTTATGGATGTGGTGTGACAGAGGAAGATGCAGAGGACAGGAAGAGATGGAAACAGATGAGCCGCTGTGGTGACCCCTAATGGGAGCAGCCGACAGTAATAGTACGAGTTATTTTGCTGGGCTAATTTGGACTTAATGGGCTGTTTTACCTTCATTATAAAGCTCAAATCTGTTTTGCGGCTCCAGAAAGATTTTTCTTGGCCAAAAATGGCTCTTTTGATAGTAAAAGTTGCCAACCCCTGTACTGCACCATGACTAATCAAGGCATATCGCACTGCAAGGCCCACTTAGAGATGATTTCCTGCTACTTTTGTTTACTGTTTTCATGCTGATCGGCTAATGCCGAATTTGGACCGAGGACCATGACAGTACAATGGGCAGCCCTTAACTTATCTGAACAGTTTATTTTCTTCACCACTGTTTGCGTCCCCTCTCTCTTCTCCTTTCTGTTCCTCTCATTCTGTTAGTTCTTCATACAACCCTGTGCTCTGGAGAATGGGAACATGGGTTGGATAAATGTATGCCCTCCAATGCTCATAGCTCACTCCATAAATCAGTTTTCTTCTAATTAGGCTGTCCTTGTGGTTCATGGAATCGATGACCGATCAGTGATTTACTAAACGTCCCTCCATGACTGCAGCCATGGTGCCGACCTTGCCGCTTCGATGCACACAGCGCCAGAGTGATCAATGCAAATATGTATATTCCGTCAGTTTTGCAGTGATTTGTACAGCACAAGTCTGACACTATCAAAGAAGGTTGAATCAGTTCATCTGGATACAACGTTGCTTCATCGGCCAATAAACATTGTATGCAGATGAAGTGATTCAACCTTCTTTGATTTTCTTACCTGGATTATTGAGCATGCATCAAGACAACTCTGACACTACGATGGGTCGATTCCATGGGGAAAGGACATCAGCTGGGTTATCTGGTACCACCTTACTTAATGACGACATGTTATATGACGATAAGATTACACTATGTTTTAGGGTAGTGCTCACTGATTTCAGGGCTTAATTGGTTTGGATCGTTGACAATCGTTAAGAAGAGAAAACTGAAACGGTGTGGTCACATCTCAGGAAGTTCCGGCCTTGCCAAGATCATCCTGCAAGGCACAGCGAGAGGCAGGCGAAGACAAGGAAGGCAGAAGAAGTGATGGCTATGTAACATCAGAGAGTGGACAGGCTTTGACTTTGCCAGCTTACAGAGGGCAGTTGACGACAGACGGAGATGGCGAGGACTGGTTGTGGATTCAATAGCGGTGCCCCAACGACCTCTCGAGAGGTTACGGGGTAGGTGAGATGAGGTGAATTGGTTGATATAGGGAAAATATAGTGTTTATCATTATTGTTATTATCTTATTATTATTATCATTGTTATTACATCAGAGAAGCAGAATCTAATGGGTTACATCAGCTGCAAAACCAGTACATGTATGTTTGACTTTGGGCTAACCCAAACCCTAATCCTAACCTTGTTCCCCCCCCCTCCCCTGTTTCTCCCCAATTGTACCTGGCCAATCATCCCGCTCTCTAAATATAACCTCTACACAGGTGTGTCCAGACAAATTCCTGTAAATTTATCCATTATTTGATTCCCTTTCAAGGTCTTACCCGTGCTGTTAGTGGTGTGAGTGGGAGAGCCGGGGAAATTGGGATGAACGATGTGGATACGCCCCACCATACTGGGCTGGTCGTCCGCCACCTTCTCCTCCTGTTTCCTGTTCTCTTGTTCCTCTTCCTCTTCCTCGCTGATGTCCCAAATACTGCGCTCTGAGGGATACTCGTAGGTGCTCTGGAGCCTTGACTCATTGAATGAGATCTTCAGCTGGGAGAAAGAGTGACAGGGAGGGGGAGAAAACATACAAGATCAACAGGCTAATAATTTAACACCATGGTTTATTATGTGACAGATTGTCTTGGCAATAATGTTAATTTTTAAAAAAAAAAATTCTCCCCAATTGTATCCGGCCAATTACCCCACTATTCTGCGCTGTTCTGGTCGCTGCTCCACCCCCTCTGCCAATCCGGGGAGGTCTGCAGACTACCACATGCCTCCTCCGATACATGTGGAGTCGCCAGTCGCCTCTTTTCACCTGACAGTGAGGAGTTTCGCCAGGGGGCGTAGCGCCTGGGAGGATCACTCTATTCCCCCTCCCCCCGAACAGGTGCCCAGACCAACCAGAGGAGGCGCTGGTGCAGCGACCAGGACACATACCAACATCTGGCTTCCCGCCCGCAAACATGGCCAAGAGTGTCTGTAGGGACGTCCGACCAAGCCGGAGCTAACACAGGGATACAAACCGGCGATACCCACGTTGGTAGGCAACGGAAAAGACCGCCACGCCACCCGGATGCCTCAGCTACATCTGATTTAAATGTAAAAAGGAAAGACGGTGAGAGATGCCTATGGTCCAGCTTTCATACAAAGCCTTTTGGCAGGAGGAAGAAATTGACTGTGTATGTCTTTGCGTTTTGTGAAAGGAGCAAGAGCAAAACGATTTGCCCAAGGAACAAGAAAAGTACGAGCATGGGGTAGATCACACGCCCTGCTTATTTCATCTAAAGTGCCTGGCCGGGCCAATTCAGTGTTTTGGATTTCCCCTGGCTCCACAGCGTATTTGGACAACACTCACTCTACTGGCACCAGAGTAGGAAAATAACACCAAGCAGCGGCCAAACAGTGGTCAGTGTTGACTGTAGTTTTCATGTTTGTCTTTCTTTATCGGCCAGTAGACGGCCATAATTTGGAGTTTCCTTGTGAAGCTAAAAAAAATATAGTTAGCGATAAAACCACAAAGCTGCTTCTGAATTTCTGTGTCTGAACCAGTCACTTTTGGTAGCTGTCAAACAAGGAATCCTGTCCCGGGATCAGTGCCCCCCATTCCACAAAATATACCTTCACCGGCAGGCCAGTTTGGAAACATCAAAATTCAACAGCCACCCCTACCATCTCTCAAGCCAAACACATTTGAAGGAAAGACTATGACCTGCAGTTGGTCATTGTCTGACATCATGGTGGGTCGATGCCAAACTTATCAGTCCATCCATCCATTATCCAAACCGCTTCCCCTGCTCTCAGGGTCGCGGGGATGCTGCAGCCTATCCCAGCAGTCACTGGGCGGCGGGTGAGGAGACACCCTGGACAGGTCGCCAGGCCATCAGTGATGGCCATAAATGACCACCATCTGATCCACGTTCATTTTCAACTCAATGTGTTTCAGACATGGTTTGAACATGATAATATACCACTGCACATTACTCCCCGTGTTGACCGTGCGCTTGTACAACCGTGGCAAACATTAACACACATGGGGCCTGTGGGCGGCATGGCGGTCTATTCCGTTGCCTACCAACAGGGGAATCATCGGTTCGAATCCCCGTGTTACCTCCAGCTTGGTCGGGCGTCCCTACAGACACAATGGCCGTGTCTGCGGGTGGGAAGCCGGATGTGGGTATGTGTCCGGGTCACTGCACTAGCGCCTCCTCTGGTCGGTCGGGGTGCCTGTTCGGGGGAGAGGGGGGAACTGGGGGGAATAGCCTGATCCTCCTGCGTGCTACGTTCCCCTGGCGAAACTCCTCACTGTCAGGTGAAAACAAGCGGCAGGCGACTCCACGTGTACGGGAGGAGGCATGTGGTAGTCTGCAGCCCTCCCCGGATCGGCAGAGGCGGCCGGAGCAGCGACCGGGACGGCTCGGAAGAGTGGGGTGATTGGCCGGATACAAATATAAGGGGGAGAAAAATAATAACACACTATTGCTCCTTTATTGTTGTGAACTTGTTTAGTATGTATTCTGTAACCCATCAGATCTTTTAGTTATATTCTCACAAACAAGTGTGGCTTTAGCACGTGACGCTATTGGTTATAAATAATAAAGAAAGAATCCCGATATTCACTGACATTTCCTGAATATCTGCTTACAGTTCATTCAGCCACGTGGGTACATATATGTAATTTGTCATCCTGCAGGAAAGACAGCGCAGGCGGCAGCCTTGCAGGGCCCTCCGGCAAGGAGACTGACGGTCTGAGTGCTTGCTACGAGACATATCCACTTGGCAACGCCTCGGTGCTCCGCAAACAAGGATCCATGAGGTGAGACGAGCCCTGGCTGGCACTTGACTGAATGAACCATGTTGTCCAACATGACTGGCAGGTTGGCGGCGCCAGACCTCGGTGGTTTTGGGCCTCAGCGAACACACTTGAGTGACAGCGGCAGAGTCGTCACTCGATGAGAGGTTACCTTCGCTGTTGTGTCTGCCCCTTTTTTTTTTACTACCGAACAAATAAAACATGGCTGAACCTGGGTTTTTAGCCGCTGATTATAATGAAACAATAACAATAGTAAAACAAAGAGGGAAAAGCATTTGCTTTGTATAGCACTTTTCAAATATGCAGCACAAAGTGCCCCACACAAGAGCAAAACAACAAAGTAAAGAAATAAGAAAGAAAAAAAAGATAAAAAGCCACAAGCAAAATCCATCCATCCATTCATTATCCAAACCACTTATCCTGCTCTCAGGGTCGCAGGGATGCTGGAGCCTATCCCAGCAGTCATTGGGTGGCGGGCGGGGAGACACCATCACAGGGCCAACACACACAAACACACACACACACACACACACACACACACACACACACACACACACACACACACACACACACACACACCTAGGGACAATTTAGTGTGGCCGATTCACCTGACCTACATGTCTTTGGACTGTGGGAGGAATCCGGAGCACCTGTAGGAAACCCACACAGACACGGGGAGAACATGCAAACTCCACACAGAGGACGACCCGGGACGACCCCCCAAGGTTGGACTACCCCGGGGCTCGAACGCAGGACCTTCTTGCTGTGAGGTGACCACCGTAACCACTGCGCCACCGTGCCGCCCTGCACCAAAACAACAGATTACATATTGGCAAAAATCAAACTTGTACAATTAGTACTTAATTTAACATGTACAAAATGGAGATTTGTGTCAAAATGACTCCCAGACTTCTTTCTGAGGTTTTAACATCAACTGCAAAGACCTGACGATCAGCTCCATCAGCCATATCGTCTCATAAAGGTCTTTTTCAAGCTTGTCTTACCTCATCTGCTCGCTAGCCACAACTTCGCCTCATCTTTAAATTTGCTGCCAGTACCTGCCGCCTTTATCTTCAGCATCGGCTGCCATGTTGAAGACATAAAAGTTTAAGCTAACTGTATTCATGATAGAGAGTACCAAAAATAAAAAAAATAAAACATATAAATCTTCATTTTTGTAGTTTTGATTAAGACACCACTAATTTGAATAAAGGAACGAAAGTCTTGAAAAAGGAATTAAGTTAGGTAGAGACTTAAGTCGATTATGGAATATTAATATGTTGTGAAGTAATATTTCATATTTACTTATTTCAAATTACTTCATTGATCTTAATCCCTCCCATACAAAATACTGACACCTGAGAGGATGCATCATCTACATATCAGAAATACTGAGCAATAATTTCCAGGTGAAATCCATTCAGTTGATTTACCACAGGCTATGAAACCTCTGAACTAAAAATGACCCTAATACTTTATTCTGAATATTCTTAGGATCTGAAGCCTTTTTTTTTCACATTTTAAGGGCCTTTCAACTTTGAAGGGCGTGCAACAGAACCATCTTTGCTTCTCAAATATCACCATCTAAAATACATGCAACTAACCAGAGTGTTTTAGCCAATGAAAAAGGGCCTTCAGCCAAGGAGTAATAAGTAAGCAGTATAATAAATTAAGACGCCTGAAATCTTTATCTGCAGCAGTAACACAGATAACAGGTAGATGTAGCTACATACAAACAGCTGGGTCACCGCAGAAGCCGGTCAGCTTACAGCAGGTCTCTGGAGTCCTCATGTACCTGGGCTTCCTCTCTACTCTGCAGGCCGTGCTCTAATTCTGCCCTAATCTCCATCACAAGTTCCACAAGCTGGTCACAGCAGTCCGAGGACTCCACATTCACAGTTAGTACAATTTCTGCACTTGTTCTACACTGGTATAAAAAATTGTTTTAAAAAAAAAAACATTGTCAGGTTATGCCTCAAGAAGAAGACCACACTTGGTCAAAATGCTGCTTAATGGAATGAGGGAGCGCTTCTTCCAGTGTGCAGATAACTTTCTCACCATTTATAAAACACTGGACTATCTTGGTGTGTGTTGAGTATGCTGACGGCATGTGGCTGAACGTTGCCAGTATGGTTGCTGATCGATTTTCATAGCGAATCAAATTACGTGACGTGACGGTGGATCGACCGTTACACTAAATGTGGATTGAGTGGTACTGGGACTAAATAAGCAGACCTTTTTCCATATTTTTCCTAACGTTTCATCCTGTTCCATAACTTTACAGCACCGAAAACATATTTTCTGTGAAAGATATTTCATGCCTGCTTTGAAATTTTGTACACTAGTCAAGTCAATTTTATTTGTAAAGCTCAATATCACAAATTATTGCCTCAGGGGACTTTACAGCAATACAACATCCTGTCCTTAGACCCTCGCATCAGCTAAGGAACAACTCCCTAAAAAAAAACCTTCAGCAGGGAGAAAAAACTCTGCTGGTAGGTGACCACATAATAAGAGATGTTAAAAGCAAAGTTCTTAAAACTGTCTGTTTACCCAACACTACGGTTAGCGACATGGTCCAAACACTGTCACAAGTTTTATTCAACCATACGGGCATGGACACACTTATTGTGCATGTTGGAACAAATGACACTCGTCTTGGAATGACACATGGCTCAGAGCTGTTAAAACGGGAGTTCATACACCTAATGGACCTTCTACAACAAGTCCCAGCTCAGATATTTCTGAGCAGGAACTTGTTGGTTCCAATCCCCACTTTAGGGAAAGGAATTGGACATTTCAGCCGCTTGCTGGCATTAAATACCTGGCTTTCTTCTGCATGTACTACTCAAAAACAGTCAACGTCAACCTGTTCTGGGAGCAACAAAAACGTTTCAGAATGGATGGGTTCATCTAAACAGAGTGGGGGTCCACATGCTTACTGCCAACTTAGCCTATGGCCTCCAGCACCCCACTGCCGGTATTCGGAAAGGGTCAGGAAAATCTGGGAAAAGTAGAGCAATCTTTTCTACCCAGGACAACCTATCATTCCCAGCCCCAGCCCCCACTGCCTCCTTGCCTCTCAGAGATATCTCACAAAAGCTAAGGATGCAGATAAAAGGGTTCGATGAGATGTTACTATGTGGCACCAATAGTTCCCGCTTATCCAAACAAACCAAGGGCAATCTCCCTGCAGTCAGGATTACAGGGCGTGCTGACTACTAGGACTGACTTGGTCCTTACCCCAACCCCTCTTTCAGCTCATGTCTCCCTCTGTTTACTGGGTATGGACCCACTGCTGCTGATACAACCCACCCCAGACAGCGAGGAGCAGTTCCAAGGTCTGCAATTCCTATTTTGACCAGCTTCAGGAAGAACAAAGTGTACTCAAAGCGCAAAGCTACTTTATCTAATCTGACTCCAGTTGTAAACTAGCAGCCACAGACTATCGCAAAAAAATTGGGCATTTAATACTCTTAGCACATTAAATTTAGTGTTACTAAACACAAGGTCTTTGTCAGAAAAAATATTTTTGATTAATAATTGTATCATCAAGCACAATCTCAATTTTATGTTTTTAACTGAAATTTAGACCAACATAACAGGGCAACTGTTCTTATTGAGTAAACCCTTCAGTTTTGTGAGTGAAACCAGAAAGCATAAGAAAGGAGGTGGACTTGCCATTTTGTTTAATGATTCACTACAACGCGAGAAGATATCTTATGGAAATGTTTCTTCTTTTGAACATGTAATGTGGCTCTTCAGTTGAATTCCTCTTCTTGAGTTATATTTGCAAATATATATAGGGCACCTAAATACAATGCAGATTTTCTTTGATGAATTAACTGAACTGCTATTTATAAGCTGCATTGACTTTGACTGTGTAGTTATTGCTGGGAATTTAAACATCCATGTTAACAACCCCCTGCACAGAGAAACTAAAAAACTGTGTTATGTTCTTGATAACGATGGACTGACACGGCATGTGTGTAACTCAGTCCTGGTATTACTGGATCTAAGTGCTGCATTTGACACAGTCGACTACAACATACTACTAGACCAGTTGGAAAACTGGGTGGAACTTTCTGGCACACCACTAAACTGGTTTGAATCCTACTTAAAGGACAATGACTACTTTGTGTCTATAGGTAATTATAAATCTAAGCGGACAAAAATGACCTGTGGAGTTCCCCAAGGATCCATTCTAGGGTCAGTTTTGTTTAACATTTATATGCTCCCATTAGTCCAGATTACGGAAAACAAGAAAATATGTTACCATAAATATGCAGACGACACAAAGATTTACATAACCATATCACCAGGGTTATATGGTTATGTAATAATACAGTGCTTGTATAATCCCATACAAGCACTGAGTAAGTGCATTGATCAAAACAACAACTGAATGTCTCAGAATTTTCTTCAATTAAACAAAGATAAAACTGAAGTAATTGTCTTTGGAGCCAAGGAAGAACAATTAAAGTCAGCGCTCAGCTAAAATCAGTAATGTTAAAAACCACAAACCAAGCCAGAAATCTTGGCGTAATCATGGACTCAGACCTGAATTTATATAGCCACATTAAGATAATTACAAAGTCACCCTACTATCACCTGAAGAATATATGAATATACCAATAATTAAAGCAACAGGATTTGGACAAACTTGTCCATGCATTTATCTTCAGTCAACTCGACTACTGTAATGACATCTTTATAGGTCTCTCAAAAAAAAAAAAAAAAAATTCAAATAGCAGCAGCTGATTCAGAACGCTACGGCTCGAGTCCTTACCAACACCAAAAAAATTGGATCACATCACTCTAGTTCTGAGGTCATTACGCTGGCTTCTTGTCCATCAAAGAATTGGTTTTAAAACTGTTATTAGTTTATAAAGCACTGAATGGTTTAGTGCCAAAATACATTTCTGATCTTCTGCTACACTATAAACCCTCCAGACCCCTCAGATAATCTGGGACAGGTCTGCTTTCTGGCCCCAAAGTAAAAACTAAACATGGAGAGGCAGCTTTCAGTTTTATAACCCACATATCTGGAACAAATGCCAGAAAAACTACAGGTCTGCAACAACTCTCAGTTCTTTGACTTTCCTCTTTGCCGCTGTCTTTTATTAAATAGAACTTGAAGCTTTTGATTTTCATCTTACACAGTACATGTCTTTTTATTGCCTTATGTTGCTTCTACATTTTGTCTTAATGCCTTTTATGTTTTATGTAAAGCACTTTGAATCGCCTTGTTGCTGAAATGTGCTAAACAATAAATTTGCCTTGCCTTGCAGAATAAAACACAATTTACAGAATACAACACTGAAATGAGGATAACAGAATTATAATGGAGTTGTAAGATATATGAAGAATATGATGAGGAGGACGCCAAGCAGTCCTTGACAAAAAACAGTTTCCCACACAACCCCAAGCAACTGCCTCAAAATCCTTTTGCCCTATTTCCTGCTGAAATTGACACCTATTACTAGTGTACATAAGGACTGGTGTCAATTTTAAGGAACCATTGTACTGACAAGAGTCCTTCTGGAGCTTTAACATGCTCAAGTTATTCAATACGAGCCATTTTGAGCAATGTTCTTGTTTATCTGTGATTAAACTGAGGAACTCAATTTAACATGGTCTAATTTTATATAGCAGCATGTTTGGCATGCACAAATGTCAAGACACATCTGAATTATTTAGTACGTTATTGCATAATAAAATGTCTTTATGGTAAATTATAAAAGGTATCGGGGTGGTGGGGGCATTTCCCTTAGAACTGGCATAAATTTTGAATACTTTATGAAAACACTGTACATATTTGGTTAGGGACACCCAGGTCTACTTATGCCACTCCATCTTCTTGATCCCATATACTATCCACCCCCAACTAGTATAACACACCTCAGCATGAAAGGTTATTCAGGACAATGGCCTGTGGGACAACACCATCTGAACAGTAAAAATAGGCACATAGAAATGCACTGTCAGCTCAGTTAGTATATGTTTTACTCTTAAAGCCACTGAAACAGGCTAACTTCCAAGGGTTTTAATCATTTGGACTTGTACACCAGGTTTGGACAACATTTAAGTTAACAGTTAAGTTTTATCATTACTACTCATGTTTGAATGTTCATACCACTTCTGATGTTGAAGAACTGCAAATATGTTGTGTTGTGTGTTCAGCAAAGTCAATTAAAAGATTAATTGCAGGGGTCCGCGGTGGTGTAGCGGTCTAAGCATCGGCTTTGTGTCGATGCAGTTTCCCACTGGGGACCGGGGTTCGCGCCCCGGTCTCGTCAGATCCGACTATGGTCGGACTCGATGAAGCAGCAATAATTGGCAACGCTGTCTTCGGGAGGGGGGCGGAGTCGGCTTGTGTTTGTCACATGAATGCGTCTCTGGGTGTGTCGGAAAAAGCGGTGGTTCGGCCTGGATTCGCCTTGTCATGAAAGTGGGGAGGCGTTTCCTTCGAGACTGCCGGCCGGAGAGATGCAGTTGGCAAACGCATGCAGTACGAGGGTGGGTGTTTGAACTAAAATTGGGATCGATTGGCCACTAAATTGGGAGAAAATCAGAAATAAATTTAAAAAAAAAAGATTAATTACAGTTAGACTTGTCATCTTATTAAGGTGACCACAGAATTTAAAAGGCTCTTCCATTTTTACTTTAGGTGCAAACTTTTTTGTTTACCCTTGTACAAAATGACTTGTGAGAATAACATGAGGAGAAAATGGACCGATCCCTTCGATTTAGCAAGAACCTATCTAAGAGGCTTTACAGATGTAGCATTTTCACCAGTTACTAAATCACTCGGTGTTAAGTCTTTTGTTTAAAACAAATTCATGAATTGTAGAGGGGTTGTTAGAGGGAATATCTCACGTTCCCACCTTAAAGCTATAATCCTGAAGATTAACACACAATACAAACGTCCGCTTTGATTTTATTGCTGCCATATTTAAAACTAGAGCAACTCCGTGGATATCGGAATCATGAAGGCTTTTTCAGTTTTACGTATCCACTGTAGCAGCCAAATGCAGAAGAGTAAAGCAGTAGTTTAAAAAGTGAAGTTGTGGCTAACTAGCAGACGTGGCAAACCAAGCTTGTAGAGGACCTTGGTCAACAGATATTACAACATTATTAATAAAACTAAATTAATAAAACTCAAGTTCAGACTCTTTTTTTTTTAAAATTTTCTCCCCAATTGTATTTGGCCAATTACCCCACTCTTCTGAGCTGTCCTGGTCACTGCTCCACCCCCTCTGCCGAACTTGGGGGGGGGGGCTGCACACTACCACATGTCTCCTCATGTCTCTGATACATGTGGAGTCGCCAGCCGCTACTTTTCACCTGACAGTGAAGAGTTTCGCCAGGGGGACAAGGCGCGCGGGAGGATCACGCTATTCCCCCTAGTTACCCCCCCCTCCCCAAACAGGTGCCTCAACCGACCAGAGGAGGCCCTAGTGCAGCAACCAGGACACATACCCACATCCGGCTTCCCACCTGCAGAGACGGCCAAATGTGTCTGTAGGGACGCCCGACCGAGCCAGAAATAACATTTGCGTCACTTCAAAATTAGCAAAGAAATGGGCGTCCGGGTAGCATAGCAGTCTATTCCGTTGCCTACCAAGACGGGGATCGCCAGTTTGACTCCCTGTGCAACCTCCAGCTTGGTCGGGTGTCCCTACAGACACAATTGGTCGTGTCTGCAGGTGGGAAGCCGGATGTGGGTATGTGTCCTGGCTGCTGCACTAGCGCCTCCTCTGGTCGGTCGGGGCGCCCCCCGGTGAAACTCCTCACTGTCGGGTGAAAAGAAGCGGCTGGCGACTCCACATGTATGGGAGGAGGCATGTGGTAGTCTGCAGCCCTCCCCGGGTCGGCAGAGGGGGCGGAGCAGCGACTGGGACGGCTAGGAAGAGTGGGGTAATTGGCCAAGTACAACTTGGGAGAAAAAGGGAAGAAAAAAAAAACCACACTTAATGTTCACTGTTTATTTTAGTCGCTCTTAAGTTTGTTAAACTAAACGTTTTTTTTCCCAAACTTAATTTACAGTGTTAAAAAACTGAAAAATAAAAAGAGCAAAAGAGTCAAAAGAGGAAGTTTAAACTCTCCAGTGACATAAGCTCAAGTAACTTAAGTCGTGAACTTTGATTTTAAAATGGCCAGAAGGGCCAAACCAACGACGCGAGGCTGCACGGTGGATCACAGGCACCTACAATGTGTCTTGGAGCCGTGCACTCTGAACAGATTATCAGCAAAGACAATCAGGTCGTCAGTAAACGGAAACCGTTTGTGGCGCGGTGTGATTTCCTCTGTTGCGTGTCAGTGCCGGGCGAAACCCACAGCCTCGCACCTCCAGGGGTCACGTCGAGCAGGTCAGCGACTCCGCTATGACGTCAGGCCAGGCATCAAACAGCTCCGATCGGCAGGGGCCGACCTACCGCCGTCTAACATCCCGGCACAGTTTCTACTTTGACTTCATGTCAGTAACGGGGGCACTTACACCACATCCTCTGTATCGGTAAATGTTGCGCCAGTGCATTTTCCAGCTCCAATTTAAGGCAACACGTTTCAGGCATTGCCCAGTTTTAGTGCAGGAATCCTCCCTCTTAAGCTCCTCTGTTCAAACTCTATGCTACCACGGCTTTTACTTGCGAAATCAGTATCCTGTCTAAGAGGAAGTTACTCAGTGCCAAAGAAGAGTTTATCAATAAATCAGACCAGCTGCTGGGCCCCACGTCCTTCTACTCCTCGTTTTACCATTTCCTTTTGCGTAGTTAAGGCTTCAAGTTTACTCTTCTACTACGTGGCTATGCGCCCCCCCCCCCCTCCACCACCACCACCCCCCACCCACCCCACCCCCGGTCCCAATTGTCACGTCCTCTTTATGTTGATATTTCGGGCATGATGCACCAAATAAGACTCGCAATGAATCGAGATGTCGGAGAGCGGTATCTCTTTCAAAAGACAGCTCGAAAGGCAGAGATTGGCGGTGGAGGTGATCTAAACCGATCCTGACATGACAAGACGTGCTCTATCCCCGCTCCACAAAGCCCTTCCTGTGACCCTTCACTTCCATTAGAGGCCTTTCTGTCTGCGGCGGTAAAAAAAGAAGCATGTATTATTGATGCAGAAGAGAATCCTTTCCTGTCCACAGGCTGTGGGACAGACCAACAGAGGGATGGTTCAGTCTTCGGGCTCTTTTCATTCAACACAGTGCACCAAACACCACACCACTATACGCCGTAGACAGGATCCACTCACACAGCACACCACCACACTGTAGACAGGATCCACTCACACAGCACACCACCACACTGTAGACAAATTCACCAAAAATAGTGACCACCCCCCCCCCCCCAAATTCACACTGGTTACAATATTTATTTAGTTTTGCCTTTCCCCCTCTTTTTCTCCCCAGTTGTACCCGGCCAATTACCCCGCTCTTCCGAGTCGTCCCGGTCGCTGCCCCACCCCCTCTGCCTATCCGGGGAGGGCAGCAGACTACCACATGCCTCCTCCGATACATGTGGAGTCGCCAGCCGCTTCTTTTCACCTGACAGTGAGGAGTTTCCCCAGGGGGCCGTAGCGCGTGGGAGGATCACGCTATTCCCCCCAGTTCCCCCCCGAACAGGCGCCCCGACCGACCAGAGGAGGCGCTAGTGCAGCGACCAGGACACATACCCACATCCGGCTTCCCGCCCGCAGACACGTCCAACAGTGTCTGTAGGGGACGCCCCGGCCAAGCCGGAGGCAAGACGGGGATTCAAACCGCCTACTGTTGGACACTGACACGAGAGGCGCCAGATGCCGAGTCCAAAGGAAAACCAGCTGCAAGACATTTTAAGCTCAGCTGGACTACCACAGTGTGTCAGCGTCATTATGCGATTAGGGATGTTCAGTTCAATAAAAGTTATTCTCATCTCTCCCCAAATTCCTACGCGATACGGCGAACCTGAAATTATTCTTGTGTCCGGCCCGACACCGACCATCATCATCTCTCAGTTTTTGTCGGGAAGCGAAGCGTCGGAAAGAATGTGCTGCCCGGTGAAAGTGGCGGCTACTGAATGGAGAAGCACGGCCACGACCCCTCGTGCACGCGCAGAAGACTCGGGCCGAGTGTGCTGGCACGGCGGACCGAGCTCAAGCTGGAAGTTGGCAAGCTGCAGTGGAACGACAACACAACAGAGCTATTGTGAACAACCCAGGGTGTAACTTCTGTGCGAGCGATTACTTTGTGTGCGCGTGTGTGTGTGTGTGTGTGTTCTCTTCAAAAGCATTTCTGCGTTTAATCCAACGATGCTTTACACCGCATGTAGGAAGTGTGTGGTGGTTATGTTGGCATGGATGTGTGTCCGGGTGTGCGTGTTTGAGGAACGACTCGACACCTCTGGCGAAATGCATGCAAAGAATCAAACTGATAACGACTTCTTGTGTACAAAACTAAGTTAGTTACATGCTTGGCACACACACACACACACACACACAATCTTCCACGAGCGCGGCCGCCTGCAGCAGCAGCCAAACCCAGTTCCTGATTAGCGCTAATCCCCTGACGGCCGGTTAATATTAGAAAAGCACAGCGCTGCACTTGCCGAGGAGTTTACCTACAGGTGTGTAAGCACCCGGGGGGGGGAGAGGACAGTAAGGAACTCCCTCCCCACCTTCACTCGTGCAGAGGAAGAAACGGTGGGAGAAATCAGAATCGGAACCAGAACCAGAATACTTCACTCATCCCCGAGGGGAAATCGGGCTCTATTACAGACACTCGCGCTCTAACTAGAAACTAACAAGGTACAAGAAAATAGAAACCAACAGAAACGAGCGAAGCAGAAAACTAACAGAAATAAAAGACAAAACAAGAAATAGAAATAAGAACAAAATATGCACGGTGCACGTAACACCCTATCTGTACTGCACCACCGCAGCACACAACAAGCAGCACAAACAAAACCCAGCAGGGCCGGTCCGACGGCCATTAACTCCGAGTGTCTGACAGTCCGAGTCTGAGGGAGGAGCTGTGAAGTTTGATGGCCACGGGCGGGAATGACCTCCTGTGGCGCTCTGCGGTGCTTTTCGGCAGAATGAGCCTACTACTAAAAGTACTCCTGTGCCCAACCAGCACCTCATGGAGTGGCTGGGAGACATTGTCCACGGTGGCACATCATTTCAACAGCGTCCTCCTCTCAGAAACCGCCGCCACAGAATCCAGTTCCACCCCCACAACGCCACCGGCTTTGCGGATCAGTTTATTGAGCCTGTTTGCGTCCGCTACCCTCAACCTGTTTCCCCAACACACAACAGCAGACAGGAGAGCGCTGGCCACCACAGACTCATACCACATCCTGAGCATCATCAGAAACCGGAGCACCTGGAGAAACACCCCCCCCCCCCGCAGACACGGGCAGAACATGCAAACGCCACACAGGGAACAACCTGGGATGACCCCCCAAGGGTGGATGACCCCTCAAGGGTGGACATCCCCGGGGTTCGAACCCAGGACCTTCTTGGTGTGAGGCGACAGCGCTAACCACTGCACCACCGTGCTGGTTATGGGTATATCAGAGATGCCAGAACCATTCTAGGCGCATTAAGATGCATTAACCATAAAACCCAAAGTAAAAAGGACCACCAAAATATCTATTGCTAGTAAAAAGTGTCAAACTTAATAGACACACAAGAGAGCCATGATAGAGCATAAATAAAAAAACTTTATGCATTCACTCTTCCTTGCCTAACTTGTCTAGGCTGCATCAGAAATTTCACGAGTTTCAGTTTCTGGTTCAAACGCTGATTATAATTGCCAAACCTGCAGGCCGAGTGGCAGAGCACAGCTAAGCACCACCTCGCGCCACATGGCGACGACTTAAAACTACAGCTGCGGGAGTTTAATGTCTATAAACTCCCAGATATATGAATTAAATGTCCAACACGAGTTAAAAGTAACATCTGTGGTCAAATCACCTCTTTTTTTTGTGGATTTTTCCCTATTTCTCCCCAATTGACTTTGGCCAATTACCCCACTCGCTGCTCCACCCCCTCTGCATGCCTCCTCCGATACACGTGGAGTCGCCAGCCGCTTCTTTTCACCTGACAGTGAGGAGTTTCACCAGGGGGACAAAGCGCGTGGGAGGATCCCACTATTCCCCCCAGTTGCCCCTCCCCCCTGAACAGGCGCCCCGACCGACCAGAGGAAGCCGCTAGTGCAGCGACCAGGACACATACCCACCTCCGGCTTCCCACCCACAGGCACGGCCAGTTGTGTCTGCAGGGACGCCCGACCGAGCCGGAGGTAACACGGGGATTCGAACCGCCGACCCCTGCGTTGGCAGGCAACGGAACAGACCGCTACGCTACCCGGACGCCCACCGCAACCATCTATTAGCAAACAAGCAAGACCATACTTAGCAACCGTGAGAACACACATTCATCCACGTGGGCGGCAGGCTTCTGCTTGCAGCAGTGGTTGACAAGCGGGGGTGAGAAAGGCAGAAATGATAAATCTCTATTTACACTGCACGTCTACGCACCGTGAGTCACCGCTGTAATAGTATGCCCTTTGTAGCTGTGTGTGCATGCATGGGTGTATGAGCGTGAATGTGCAATCGAAAGGAGGCAGTTACGGGTTGGATCATCTTGAGTGTTGAAACCAGCGAGATGGAAAGATAGACATAGTGAGAATACATACACTTAAAGAGATAAAGGTTTACCGTACCACGCCGGTGTCATAAATAGCATAAGAGTGAATAATGGGCCCTTTACGAGTTCAACCACATTCTCGTTAACCTTAACACGAGGCTAATTATAGGCTCACTAGGAAATACCCTTCATTAATAATTCAACAGCAACAGCACAAATAAGAAATACACCCATCATGAAATTATTCCTGGACCCAAGTGAGTACGTTCGCCCCTTCTCTGGAAGGCACCAAGACCGGATAAAAGTAAACGATTGCTCTTTATCAAGTGATGACATGCTGGGACGGGGACATTCGAGTCCCCCGCCCAGGGAGACGCCGAATTTAAGCTCGTCAATTACCGAGACTACAACACAAACCCTGACACACAGACATGTGCCAGTACAGTCCCTTCTTTATCCTTGGAATCCTAATGACAGGATAGAATGGCTGCGGCCTGCGTTGCCCGGGCGACAGGCGCCGTGGATATGTGACAGAGAGAGAAACGGGAGAGTGGCGGGGGAGTGACAAGAGGGAGGGGGGGAGTGAAAAAGAGAGGTTTAAGAGGTTGGAGAGAGCGGGACTCAGACGTGGTGGCAAGACAGACGGCTGCCTAAGAGGTAAACGACAGAAATTGGAAAGAGCAGAAATTTATATGAGACCCCACCCGCCCACCCACACCCCAGTCCACAATAGTAACCGTGCAATTACTCTACAAAGATCTCGCACAGAGCTCCACGAGTCCAGCCTATACGTCGGTGAGCACCCAGGCTGCACTATATTACCTGTTGTACATTGGTTTCAAAGTCCAAATTTGAATGCAGTTTGCATGCCAACAGCCCCCAAAACTCCCGTTCCCCCCCCCCACGTTACGCAACTACAATCACACGTAAACGCAGCGCCTTGTTCAGTCACACTTGCTCTCATTATACACCTGCAGCTGACTGAGGGGTCTCCAGAAGAGGCTCCTCAAAGGGGGCTTGACCGGAAAACAGAAAACACCAGAAAGCACCGCGCTCGAGGCCAGTGTCGGTTTTCCAAACTCACAGTTCGTGTCATTAAGAGGAAAGATATTACAGATCGGGAATCAGGAACATTTAGCTGTCATTTCGTTTCATGTACGCCCACAGCAGTGCAACACAAAAACAAAGACACAGCCAAAACCTACAAGGACACATATATCCAAACTACCAAAAAAACAAAAAACCCTACAAAAACTACAAATCCACAAAAAACACATATATCCAACATCCATCCATCCATCCATTATCCAAGCCACTTACCCCAGTTGGGGTCGCGGGGAAGCTGGAGCCTATCCCAGCAGTCATTGGGCGGTAGGCGGGGAGTGTGTGTGTATATATATGTATATGTATATATAGAATATAGATATAGATAGATATAGATATATAGATATAGATAGATAGATATACCCAACATATCAAAGATCATAGATCATCATAGATATATCCAACATACCTGACATAAATCCAACATATATTCAACATATCCATCCATCCAGCATCCAATACATATATCCAACATCCAAAAAAATAAACATAAAATAAAATCCACTGTCCCAAGAGAGTGAACGGCAGCCAGGATGACTGTCAGAACTGCCGCCTGCACGGGCTAGCCGTTAGTTTAGCCTGCCCCCCTTCCTATATGAATATGATATAGGTATGAATAAGACATGAACAGTCCTTCAGCAGATGCTCTCTCTCAACTACACCACTCAGCTGTTTTTATTAACTCCCTTTCCATCGTGTTGTGACACAAAGTCCCCCTATCTCTTCATCTTCTTGACTTATTTGTTCATGCACTTAAAAAGACACACTCGCTGAATGAAACATGACTCTAACAGTGCAGTCGCCTGGCTGAATTCTAATTACACCGACTTCACAGTTTGGCGTGTTGGCTTGTTGCAAAACCCGTGTCTGCCTGTGTTTGTCAGGGGCTTTGCATGCGTGTTTGTGTGTCCGTGTTTGTGTAACACACTTGGCCGAAATACCGCGCTAGCTAAAAGGCAAACAGACTACTAAGGCCGCGGCCCTTCTCAACAACATATTTACACCTCTGTGCAGCTCTGCAGGGGAGAGCTGATGTACAAACACAAAACAAGGATGCAACCAGCGACACCGAAACTAAGTCACTCTGACTGTTTCGAGACTGGAGAGATGCTTGAAACTAAAAAACAAAAAACAAAAGGCAAATTAATGCAAACTGAAATTGAAGCAAGTTTCCTTAACAGCAAAATGTTCTTGTAGCAATGTAAACATTAGATTTCTAAACATAAAAACGGTAAAAATATGAACTAAAAGTGGGAAATTTTAACTGCACCAGCAAGAACAGACTGATTTATATTGGGCGGCATGGTGGCCCAGTGGTTAGCGCTGTCGCCTCACAGCAAGAAGGTCCTGGGTTCGAACCCCCGGGGTTGTCCAATCTTGGGAGGTCATCCCGGGGGGTTCTGTGTGGAGTTTGCATGTTCGCCCTGGTTTCCCCCACCGTCAAAAGAAACACGCATGTTAGGGGTTTATACTCCGACCAAGACAATGGCAAAAGAACTGGAGTTGGTCCCCGGGCGCAGCATGAAGGCGGCGGCACACTGCTCCTAGCTACACAGATCACAGCTAGAATGGGTTAATTTGCAGTAATGGAATTTCCCCCAGGGGATTAATGAAGGAAACTTAATATGTGTTCGCACTGCGAATGTAACTTACGTGTAATTTCACTGTCGAATAACAATTCATTCAAATGTGTCACGAGCTAACTGGCTTGACAGGAAAATACATTCATGCTGGCACACAAAAAAACCCCAATAGAAACACAGACGTAATGGACACAGAGGCTGTCACTGTAAAGAATCCAGCAGAGAAAGAGGACTGAGGGTGAGGTAGCGATGAAGTGTGTTTTGTTTTGGGATGGGGTTGTATCATCGAGACCAGGGCCTCTGGATCCCAGTGGCTCCCTACCATTTTCGTCAACCCCAAATTATGGCTGTTACCGACCTCTTAGGGAAAACGAGGACGCGTGTGGTAAGTTTCAGGAAGTGTGAGGGAGGAGAGGTGGGGAATGGCTGCTCAGTGGTAAATAATTAAACACAATGGACTTTCACACCTGTAGTCCAGGCGGACAATGTAAATGACTTGAGTGTGCCCTTTCATTGGCCTTCCTGTGTCAGAGGCCTCCACCTATTCAAGTACTAGGGTTATTTTTAATCTGCTGTGGGTAGCATGACATTTTGCCACAGATAAAAACCAGGCGTTCTCCAAACAAATAAAACCCGGGAATGTTGTAAAAACACTGCTGCAACACACGATACTGCCATGACATGACATGGAGGAGTAATCGCATTTGGTGAAATTCGTTTGTGAGAAAATATAACTTAATTGGATGATAGCTTCTTCACAATCTACTTTACAAAGCGACAGGGGCCATAAACAACAATAAAAACAAGAGAAGCAGACTATATATATATATATATATATATATAGGTGGGTGCATTTGCTAACTGCTATTTTTGCTCAAGTTTTCAGTAAATGGGTCAGCATGCAAGTGCCTACCACAGCAGCCACATGACAAGACCATATATATATATATATATATATATATATATATATATATATATATATATATATATATATATATATATATATATATATATATATATATATAGGTGGGTGTATTTGCTAACTGCTATTTTTTGCTCAAGTTTTCAGTAAATGGGTCAGCATGCAAGTGCCTACCACAGCAGCCACATGACAAGACCAGTTATGTGTGTACCTACTGATCCAACCTTTGCTAAACCTTCCTCATCATAAGGTGAAAAGTTACTTGGACAAAACAGCATTCATCCCAACATATCAGCGATAGATGGGTTCTAGGGTAGGCAAGCTAACAAGCTAATAACGCTCCCAGTCTCTGTGCCCGTATGCACGAAGAGATTTGCTAAACCTTCCTCATCATAAGGTGAAAAGGTACTTGGACAAAACAACATTTGTCACAATGTGGTCTATAGATACACACCATCAACAAATCAAGAGACAGATGGGTACTAGTGTTAGTAAAGCTAACAAGCTAACGACGCTCCCAGTCTCTGTGTCCGTAGGCGTGAAGAGATTTTTACAGCCTGTTGGCGAGATAGCCAAATATGTTACAGGGTAATAAAAATACCAAACTAATCTACAGAGATAGCTCGCTGATGGTATCAAAATGCGTGCTGTGGATGGGAGCGGGTCAGGACACTACAGTGTGGCACTTACAAACATTCTACGAGAGAATGTCTCGAAGCATGGCTCAATAATTCGGGTAAGGAAGTCCCAGAAATTCGAATCAGTTCTGGACACAATGTTTGGCACTTTGTGTCCAGATGAATCAGAATCCGAATCCGAATACTTTATTCTGATTCTGATTCACCTGGACACTAAGTGCCAAACGTTGGGTCCAGATGAACTGATTAAACTTATCTAACTTGTCTATCTTATTGGTCTCAGTCCCCCATTTACAGCCTAGATTTTTAATACGTTAATCAGTAGCAAAACAGGGTGTGTGTGACCGGGCATGAGTACAGGAAAAGCTGATTAATTGAATAATGCTGAAGTCAGTGACTGTGTGCTACCCTGTAAAAATAAAATCTACTCCGCAGAGTTGGCAGCAGTGCAAAACTACACTACATTTCAATGGCTCAAACAACTCATAGGCCTGAATTCTGTGTACTAAAAATGGTAAACAATGAAAATTAATGCCCATTTCCCAGAACACAGCACTTTGGCTTATGTAATTCGTGAGCCATTACGGCACGATTGCTTTATTTGATGTGATATTTATAGATCAGTTGGTTATATCATTTTTAAAATAAGTGCCCAAGGCTTCAGTTCCAAGTAGTAATGAATTTAGACCATACGCTGCAAAGTTTTAATGACAAACCTACATTACATCATGATTGGAAAATGTTATGTTATGTGGGTAGCTTACGTTACAATAACACACTTCTATATGTATTTAGGTTAATAAGTCCTAAGCAGATTTACATTCTGTTGGGTGGTGGTGCTTCAGAGAACCAGGCGAAAGGGCGTAATAACAGTCATAAATCTAATCACTTCGGTATGGGACGTAATCATTACCCTGACTAAATACGAGTGATGAAAGTGTTAGCTCAGCTGGTCCTATAGTCTCCCTTTTGTGAACAAATGAAAAAAATACAACCGATGGGAGAAGGCGGTGTAAATCCGAACATCCACTACCCTTCTCCTTCTACCTCTGGATGGTTCCACAAGCGAAACACACGAGTCTATCTCCCTTTTCCCTATAATAACCGGTCACAGAGGGAGAGACTTCAAAAACAAATCACTCCAACCCCCCACCCCCCCCCTTGTGTCTCATTGCCAGCTGCCTCTCTGCTCAACAAAGAACTGTGTCGTCTACCACATTAGAAAACACACGGATCCTGCCTGCGCCAAAACCCAGAGAGAGCCTGGACTTACCAAACTACAAATTGAATCTCGAACCAAGCCGAGCCGGTGCATTTCTACTGACAGCCCCTCCAGTATTCTATGCAAATGAAAAAGTGATGTGGCACGAGAAGCTGCACTTGACCTACATAGCACCTTCACTGATCCTTTTTCAATGCAGTGAGGATCACAGGCAGGAGCAGGAACGAGAGGGACAGGCTTCATTAAAGCAGCACAATGCAGGAATAAGGTGGTGCAACGTAGCAAGAAGGAAAAAAAAAACGGGTGCTTTCGGAGTGATGGAGAAGCGAGCAGAGGGTAAAGTGAAATGGAAATAGTCCAGCCTTCCATACAACGTCTCACTCCAAGGATGAGCGAGGGAGAGACAGAGACAGACAGAGAGAGAAATAGAGAACCAGAGATAGAGACAGAGACAGACAGAGAGAGAAATAGAGAACCAGAGATAGAGACAGAGACAGACAGAGAGCGAGAGAAACAGAGCAGAGACAGAGACAGAGAGACAGACAGACAGACAAACAGACAGACACAGAGAGAGAGAGAGAGAGAGAGAGAGAGAGAGAGAGAGAGAGAGAGAGAGAGAGAGAGAGAGACAGAGATAGAGACAGAGACAGACAGAGACAGAGAGCGAGAGAAACAGAGCAGAGAGAGAGAGACAGAGACAGACAGACAGACAAACAGACAGACAGACACAGAGAGAGAGAGAGAGAGAGAGAGAGAGAGAGACAGAGAGAGACAGAGAGAGACAGAGACAGAGACTGAGACAGACAGAGAGAAATAGACAGAACCAGAGATAGAGACAGACAGAGAGCAAGAGAAACAGAGCAGAGACAGACAGACAGACAGAGAAACAGAGAGAGACAGAGAGAGACAGACAGACAGAGAAACAGAGATAGAGACGGACAGAGAGAGCAAGAGAGAGAGAGAAACAGACAGACAGAGAAATAGACAAAGAGACAGAGATAGAGTGACAGACAGAGAAAGAGACAGACAGAGAGAGAGTGAGAAAGAGAGAGTGAGAGAGAGATAGTGAGAGAGAGAGAGTGAGAGAGAGAGAGTGAGAAAGAGAGAGTGAGAAAGAGAGATCTACATCCGGGATGTTCTTTTTCAGCCTAGTTTCTCATAAAATCACGAAAAGTACATGTAAAAAAAAAAAAATCAAATCTGTTCGGGGTGGAAAAAGAGCGCTCAAAAACCACCCAAACCAAACTGCTGAGTGGCGGCCATTCTGGGCCCCTGCTCCTCACACAGAAGCAAGCGCGGAACAAAATTCCACACAAATTATACAGGTCAGGCCAGCCCTTGATGCCTTTGTAATTGCTTGCACAGCCCTGCCCAGAGAAAAGAGCCTTGGCAGGCCCCGAGGATGACCAATAAGAGAGGCATACACAGAACACAAAAGGGAGAGGGAATTCGCTTCCCAGACATAGTGCAGATAATGAACTGCAGAGAACAAACACAAAAAACTCTTTTCATATTTTTTCCGAGGAACTTGGCCCCCGCTGACGTCCAGCGGCCACGCACACCAGTGAACTGTACCTGCATACACTCGCACACACGTGTTCCGATGCACATGGCGACGCACACGTGCACACACACACACACACACACACACACACACACACACACAGGTGTGACCGGTGCTGTTACTATGACGACAATTCATACCAGCCTGATGCTTGTCAAATTTGACAGCTGCTGTTAAGTCTGTCTGCTCCATCTGGTTCTCCTCACGGTGACCTGCTATCAACTGCTGCGGAGGAGGAGGAGGAGGAGGAGGAGGAGATGTGAGCTCATCTGGAGTCTTCTGGAAACGGCCAGTCAAACTAAATTAGAAAAGAGAAGTTTCTTGGCCTGGCAGAATAAAGCGGTGCATGTCTGCAGTGTTGAGGACTACCAGAGGAGCAGCGGTGCGAGCCAGCGCCTGGGGGAGGGAGCCCTAGAAGACATCGGCCTTGACTGCGGGCCTGCCAGCGGTCTCAACATAATCGGCATCAGAGGAGGTGTGTTGCTGTCTAGCTCGGCGGGTAGGGCAAAGTGCACCACCGCCCTGGTTAGTTCATCCGTACACTCGTACTGCTGTGAGGGTTGTTGGATGAGGGCCCCCACCCGATGCCATTACAGGGCTTTTATATCATCTTAGACTGATGTCAACTGCTGTGTCTTGATGAGCAACTTGGAAAAACATGGGCTCTACTGACACCAGAACAACATGACAACATCCATTATCCATTATCCAAACCACTTATCCTGCTCTCAGGGTCGTGGGACGCTGGAGCCTATCCCAGCAGTCATTGGGCGGCAGGCGGGGAGCCACTCTGGATAGACCGCAAGGGCATCACAGGGCCGACACACACACACACACACATACATACACACACACGTAGTACTGCCGATTCACCTGACCTACATGTCTTTGGACTGTGGGAGGAAACCGGAGCCGCCGGAGGAAACCCACGCAGACACGGGGAGAACATGCAAACTCCACACAGAGGACGACCCGGGACGACCCCCAAGGCCGGACTACCCCGGGGCCTCGAACCCAGGACCTTCTCGCTGCGAGGCGACCGCGCTAACCCACTGCGCCACCGTGCCGCCCGACACGACACCACGCTGAATATAACACGATGAACGGTAAACTTTGGACACAATGTGAAAACACCCTCAGAAGAATCCAGACGATGCCTCGAGATTCAAGTGAGAGACTTCCGTCATCCAACGAATCATAAACACGGATGAACACGTGGGTGTTTCGCACGCAGACCTTTACAAAACACCGCCTTTGGCATCTGATTTAGCTCCCAAGACAATACCAAAATAAAAATAACAGGCCGACATATAATTAGGATTTCGGAGTAGGCCTGAAAGGGTGTTAAGCTTTGACCAAGCCTGAAGGCCACAGCAGCTCTGGACGAGGAGCAACAGATTTCTTCTCCGTATTCCGGGGAGGCTGCTGGGCCAGCCGAAAGCTCGCCGGGCCCTTCGAGCCAAACCCTTTGCTTTGAGGACCGCCTAACCCAATAGAGGGCTCTGCAACAAATAACATGCTTTTGTGGAGCAGGGACTCAAACTGCAGGGCTACACGTTGTCCATGGGGCTGCGTAAACACAACATTTAAGTAATCACATGCCTGGATGCACACCAGGTGATGGGACCTGCAGATTTAAAGTAGCGGGGGGGGGTGGGGGGTGGGGGGGTAAACCCGTCCAAAAAGAAAGGCAGAAAAGCAAAACTGGTAAATGAGAATAAAAAAAAACAAAAATGTAACATAAATATCAGGACAAAGTTAAATCTATCATTTCTATTTCCTTTGCGCATAACTCTTATACCTTCTGTCCGGGGGGCTTTAGTTTTTTTCTTTATTAAAATATAATATACTTTAGTAATGCACTCATTGCGAGTTGCTCTAGAATAAGAGAGGCAGCCACACATGTTTAAAATGTTAATACTGAAAATGCCATAAGCCACCCCGCGGGAGCTCACCTTTTTTCTTGCGGAGCCGGTCTTGGAGAGGCAGGACTTGCCCAGAGAAAGGTACCCGCCGATGACCTCGATGTCCTCCACAGCAGGGTAGCGTTTCTTCAGCAGAGAGCCAAGATGAGCGTATGGGGTCGGGGGAGCTGCTGGGTCCGCCTCGGACCCGTCGGAGCCGTCCTGTGCAGGCTCGGGGGACTTGGGTGGGACTTGAGACTCAACTTTGGCCTTAGGCACCACGGTGAAAGTATTCCCCTTTTTCCTCTGCACCACAGGGCTGGGAGCAGGGGCAGGCTGGGGGGACTCCACCTCGATGTCATCTATGTTGGTCACTGGCAACCGGTCCAGGGAGGGCTCCTCTGGAGCTGAGGATGGGGTATCGGGGGTAGAAGGGACCGGACATGGGGCAGGTGATGTGGAGGGGAGAGGGGACGGGGCGCGTGGCGCTGAGACGGCTGACGATGGAGGAGGCGCAGCTGAAGAGACAGGGGTTGGGGCAAGGGTGGCGAGGGAAGGGGTAGGGGTAGGGGTAAGAGCAGGTGTTATAGTTGTGGTGATGGGTGGAAGTGGAGATGGGTCAGGTTTGAGTGGCCTCACTGTCCTCTCCACCTCCTCCTCTGATGGCCTCGCCGAGGATGTTGACGCAGGTGTGGGAGTCTGGGTGATTGGCACTCCTGATTTGGGCACCTCGGCCGCCCTCTGCGAGGGGGGAGACTTGATGGGGACGGGGCAGACTGCGCTGCCCGGTGGAGACAGTTCATCAACATGGCGTTTTGGGATGACAGTGAAGGACTTACGAGACTGAAGGCGCAGATTAGCAAGGGCCCGCGCCTGGGTGTCCCCAACAGGGATTTGGGAGAGGTCTGGTTTGGGTGCAGGGCGGATCTCGAATTCAGACGAGGAGAGTGCTGCGTTGAAGGGGATGGAGGTCGAGGGGGAGTCGGCACGGGCACGGCGTGTCTCTGGAGAGCATGGCACCTTGGATTTCGGGGGCACCTCGGTGCTTTCCCAGTCCCTCTCTCTGACGGACTTGGGCTGCACCCGGTCTGCCTCGTCTCTGCTACTAACAGCTGTGCTGCGACCCCCACTCCCCTCAAACCGCTGGCGGAAGGAAGACACTAACTGAGGATACTCAGCAGCATGTTGGGGGCTGCCCAGCTCAGGGACAGAGGGTTGTGGCTTTGGTTTGTAAGACTGGGAGCTCTGGAAGACTGACGAGGACTGGGTCTTACCGAGGATGCCGCAGACCAGCGACTCCGGCTGAGAGTGCAACTTGTGCTTTGGCACCAGATCTGGCTGTGGCTTGGTACGAAGTCTGGGTCTGACGCCGACACTGGACTCCAGGTCCAGGAGGTTCTCAGTGCTGTGAGATTTCTTCTGCAGCTTTCCATAATTGCTGTCGAACTTCTGCAGCATCCGGCTCACCCGACCCTGACCCTCGCCCGTCTCGTACAACGACCGGTCATGATCCGGACGACCCAGGGTACTCAAGTTCTCCTCGCTCCTGCTCTGTGCGGTGTCGTAAATGACCACCTCCTTGGCTCTTATCTCAGTCACCGCGCTCCCCCTCCGGTCCAAGAGATCACCAAGGGAGCCGCTGCCCACCCCATTTTCCGTGAACCCGGTTTTTAGTTCGGCGGTCTCCGGGAAGTAATCCGGGTCGGATTCAATGATGATGATATTTTCAGCCCGGATAGTCCTTATCCCCGGGACGCTGCCGTACAACTCCAGGATGTGCTGAACGGGTCGGGCGGCGCCTTCCCTGTCCTGTCGCCGTCTCCTCTCCTTCTCCAGTTTGATGAAGAGGTTCTCCTGCAAAGGGCCCAAACTGTCGTGCAGAACCAGGCTCTCCTGCTCCTCGTCTCCTCCCCCGGCTCTCTCCGCGGGGTCGCGGGGGTCTTTGTTCGTTTCCAGGTCCGGAGAGGACCGCAGGTTGTTGCCGCCGCCGCGCTTGCAGGCGAAGTGCTGGCTGGCCGTGGTGATGGTGTAACTCCTACTGGACCCGGGCGACACCGTCTCATTGTCTCCGAGGCTCGGTCCGCCGCCGCCGCCGCCGTTCTCCGCCGCCTCGCAGTTAACCCGATGTGCGCCCCCGGGGCCCGCGCCGGTCTCCGCGGCGCCCCCGCCCGACCCGCCACCTTTCGCTTTCCTCCGCTCGAGGATCTCCCGTTTCCAGGCCGGCATCCTCGGGCTCTCCTGCCCAGCCTCGCGGCGGAGAACGCGCACCTCTCCGCCGGACATCGCGGAGTTAAAGAGCGAGGCGTCTACCGGACAAGAGGGCGCACCAGCCGGCTTCTCCACCTCACCGGATTACCCAAGGCGCGCGCGCACCGTCGCACGAGCCCGCACCCCCCGTTTTCCGCCAGGCGTCTTCCTTTACGCTCGCTCTTCCTCCCCGGAACGTTTGTGAGCCCCACCCGCATCAGCAGCACCTGTGTACCAGCGTCATCCTCCTCCGGCCCTTGAGAAAGGCATGTCGCGAAATCATCTTATTCGGTCAAACGGGTTAAGAGTACACCCTTCTTTCTTTCTTTCTCTTTTTTTTCGCGTCCTGTGAAGCTCGCCCACCGAAACAAACCACTCCCGTTTCTATTGTTGACCAGGCAGAGCGGGGCTGTCAATCAACGCATGTCCCGCCCCCGCCCTCTTCACTACGTTAACCCTTTCGGGGGGAGGGGGGGAAGCGCTCGCCCCGGTAGCGACTGCGGCGATCAGCCTTAATTAAAACCGCTCACCCAGAGAGAGGGGGGCCGGTGCGGGTGCAGGTCTTTGTTCCGCCCAGGTAGGTAAACACCTGAGTCCACAAATCAAGGTCCTCGGCGAAGACTGTTGGTTGACCAATAGGTGCGCGACGGCTTGGTTGGAGCGAGCCTATTGGTTGACTAATAGACTCTCAGGTGTGTGTACCTGCTTGGCCGGAACCAAAACGCACCCACGCCGGCCCTCCCTGGCTCATGTTGCCCATCCCTTGATTAGAAAATTCACCCCTATGGATGTTTTTTCCCCCCTTTCTTTCATTATTTAGCGATGGGTCTGCCATATGGTTACCAGCTCTATAGGCACACGTGGTCTAAATATACCAGCGGATAATAAATTGACGCCCAGACGCGGACAGGCTAATAACTGTTCATTCTGCATGAAGGTCAGTGACGCCGCCTGTCGTTAATCCTGCCGCAGTAAATACGTTAAGAGGTACACGAATCGGCATTAGCAGAGCTATTCTTGGGCACTACGACTCAAGGGGGATTATTGTAACTCATCAAACATTTATCATCACGTTGTCATTAAGACCCGGCCGGCTTCCCACGAGCCAGGGACGGAGGAAAAGAAAAAGGCTTGTCCCAGCATTATTCACCAGTGTCCAACCGCAATAATAATAATAATAATAATAATAATCATTATTACAATCCAAAGAGTTTACCTTATGATGCATATTGAAACCACTGCAGATAATCCTGCTGCTACTTTCACACCGTCACTCTGCGTCCTCAACCGTTAACTGCCTTTTTTCCCCAATGGCACCTTGCACAATATTGCATATCTATATTAAGTACACCCGCACATTTATATTGGTGTTGAACATATCTAGCGGTTTTAGCTTTCTTCATCTAGGTTTACCTGGTATCCCTAAGTCGTTATTCTTCTCATTACTGTACCTGACGTGTTCCTACCTGCTGATGCAACAACCAAATTGTCCCATGGGGATAAATCTGTATATTAAAAAAGTACCATCTCATTTGATCTATCCGTGCAGGTTCAACTCAACTCCTTCAAACTTTGGCCACTTGAAATCCAAGCAACAAAAAACAAAAACAAACCCCCAAAACATCCATAACGCCTTTTCTGTGCAGCATTGTTTTTTTTGGGGGGGGGGGCGCCATCAATGTCTCTTGATACGTTGTTTGCTCGCTTGACGCTGGAAATTGTGTTCGCCATGCCCAGTCAAGCTCAGCAGCACCCCCTTGTGGCAACAGTCTTAACACACAGGCATTGCACATTTTTAGCCTACATAAAGTATTTCACCTTGAAATGACACATGATCTCAAATGACATAATTAAAGATGATAAAGTCCCAAATAAGGACGCTTCTGACAGAAGGTAGTATACAAGCACATCTTTTAAGGTTCATGGTATATTTACACATACAAATGGCAGGCGGCAAGGGTACCAAAAACAAACAAATCTGATCATGAACAGGATGTAGTGCAGTCTTTTCTGGAATCATATTTTACAGTGAATCTCGCATTAAGAATGACTTCAAAACGAGGCCTTAAACATGTGCGGTTCATAAATATGGTCACATCGTAACAGATCAAATACATTGCACACTGCGCACATTACGAGTAGTGTTAAGGGATGACACGCACACGATGTAAAAAGAAAAAACCCTTCAGTCTCTCTACACCACATGGCCACAACTATGTGCACAATCTCTGCATATAAAATGAAAATGAATTATAGAAGTAATAACCGTAAGCTCATGACTGAACAATCTTGAATTTATGAAGCCAAAGGTTGAGTCAGTTCATCGGGACACAACGTTTCTTGACAGAAACGCTTCGTCATCACCTAAGTGACCTCTTCAGTCTCAGCTGCCTGCAGGTACCCCCACCCTTATAAACAACACAGCTGCATAGAGACCAAAACCAACGATCGGTATCGTATGCAAATAAGGGTGTGAGCATTAACTAGAGTTTCAGCGGCCATGTGTACTATCCACAGAGGATCTGGGAATGTTTGCAATCACAGCGGAAGCGGAGCAACTGTGGACCAAAGTTTCAGTCTGCCTCAGCAACACAAAGGCGCTGCTGTCCGACATCGGTAGAGACCAGAGGAAAGCTCTCACGACAGTAAGGACAACATCATCGTCCTTCCGGCAGACAAAGGCAGATGCACTGTTGTATTAAACCAGACAGACTATCGTGAGAAAGTTATGATGTTAAATATACACATATATATACATAAACTACATAAACAGGATGTGCCATTACGGCCCATCTTTTGTATGATTAAACGTTTCGGTCAATAAACAATGTCCAGGTGAACCGATTCAACTTTCTTTGACTTCTTACTTGGACTATTGGGCATGAATAATGGCATAAATAGCTTGAGTTTCCATTTATGTGACACTACTCGTGTAAGCAGTGTGTGCGTCAAATGTTTTTTCCAATGACATTACAAATATAACCGATGAAAGACTGAAGTCTGGAGTCAGAACAAAGTCACTGTTGTTTTTTGTTTTTTTAAAACAACAGTGAACTAAAGTCAGCCCTGAGCCAAAAGCCAAAATCACACCAGTGTTATGCTTTACGTTTCTATTGGTTGATATCTTGTTTGTGACAAAAAACTGACAATCATCTGTCGCCTGTTCTCAGTTGACGCGACAAGCTCGTATCAGGAGAAGCTGTAGCAGGATGAAAAGGGGCGAGATGATGAGTCCGAACCAGAGCTCTCTGGCCTGGTCCTGTTCTGCCAGCTTCTGGCACAGCAGAACCTCGCACACCAGCTTCAGGCTGAGCACGGTCAACACCCACAGCAGCCGCAGCACTGCCAGCCTCTTCTCGTTCTCCTGGTAAAGCCGGATGGACACGATGGTAGTGAAGTAGGTGCTGAGGCCATCTGCAGCAAACAGCGGGACGAACACCAGCCACCAGCTCAGGGTAGGGGTGAACATGTCGGCCCGCAATGCCACCAGCATACTGAAGACTAGCAGGGCTGCTAGGTGGAGGAAAAGCTCAAAGGTAGCAAAGCCCAGCCATTGGACCAACTCCCTCAGGGAAAACAGCATGGCTGAAGGGGATGAGAGAGGAGGATGCAGGTGGGCTGGGATGTTAAATTAGGGAAGGAATACTAATAATAATATAAATAATGATAATAACTAGGTGCTTTACAAAAAAAAAAAGGATCACTGCGGCCAAGTCACACGGCCTGGGTTAGGAGCCATGCAGCTCCAGGTTGAGGGTTGGAGGAGAACACACTGAAGGCAACAGGGGAGCACCACAGAGACACCAGTGCCACTCTTGGTTAGATCTTCCAGTTCACCATGAGAAGAGGCACGGGGAAGGTGAGGAAACCAGCTGAACGTAGAGCCAGTCTTAGTCACTGTTGTCCTTGAGCCTTAATACCAGGAAAGAAACATGTTATTAGAAAACAGGATGAGTAAACTCGCTCAAACATATTAAATTTAACAATATTGACAAGGAACACAAACTGACATTTGAGAAGAAAGAACATGTTCCTCACAACTGACATTATTCCTGAACATACAATGGATAGTGCCTACATGGCATGTGTAAAACTGACATATGAGAAATCCTAGGTATTTGATTGCATTGTAACATTATTAACATGGGCTAGTTATCCATTCCATCTACTATTCAAACTGCTGATCCTGCTCTCAGGGTCGCGGGGAGGCTGAAGCCTATCCCAGCAGTCATTGGGTGGTAGGAGGGGAGACACTCTGGGTGGGCCGCCAGGCCATCACAGGCCCGCCCGCCAGCCCGCCCACCCACATACCCACACACACACCAAGGGACAATTTAGTATGGGTGATTCACCTGACCTACATGTCTTTGGACTGTGGGAGGAAACTGGGACACCCGGAGGAAACCCACGCAGACACAACCCAGTAGGACAACCCAGGACAACCCCCAAGGCTGGACAACCCCGGGGCTCGAACCCAGAACCTTCTTGCTGTGAGGCAACTGCGTTAACCACTGTGCCACCATGCTACTACTATACATTTCAGACTCAATTCCCACTGTACTGTATCGTTCAAATTCAATGCAACTTGGGCTGCACAATACAAACTCAACTACTGTGAACAATAAGAGAAAAAAGAAAAAAAACATCAAAAACACAAAAGAAAGAAAAAAATAAAAACGTCATATATCATGTACCATGAATTAACAGATCTCAACCCATATCCACTCTGTGTCATAGAAAGACAAATGAAAAAATGTAATAAGTAAAACTTAGACAGTTAACACAACTCTTCATCATCCCTATACCGCTTGAATCAGTCGTTTGTACTTCTTGAACTGCGTAATGTCTGTACTTTGTTTGAGTTCCATGCTCAGACTGTTCCACAATTTTACCCCACAGACTGAAATGCCCACGCTCTTCAAAGTTGTACGAACACATAATTTCCTGAAGTCGTGATGCATGCCCAGTAATCCAGGTGAGAAAATCAAAGAAAGTTGAATCAGTTCATCTGGATACTACGTTTATTGACACATACGTTTCATCACTCATCTAAGTGGTATTTTCAGTCTAAACTGACTGCAGATACCCCCACCCTTATAAACTATACAGCTGCATAACGACCAAAACCAACGACCAGCTCCATATGCAAATATGGGTGTGAGCATTAACTAGAGTTTCAGTGGCCATGTGTGCTATGCACAGAGAATTTGGGAATGTTTGCAAATCACAGCATTGTAAGATGGCGACACAGATGCACTCTTAGCCCCCACCGGTTCAGGGATGGTCGTTCATAGATGGCCTCTTTGACTCCCCGTTCAAACCAGTGTTCCTCCTTATCAAGGATGTGCACATCCTCACCCTTGAAAGAGTGGCCACTGGCCTATAGATGGGTGTAGACCGCGGAGTCCTGGCCTGACGCGTTAGCTCTCCTGTGGTGGTGGACCAACCTCTGGCAAAGCGTGTTTTGGGGTTTGTAAGTAACTGAGACATGGTGTTTGGAAAATACTCGTCTCAGCTTTTCCGCCACTCCCGCCACATATGGAATCATCACTGGTTTATGCTTAGGAAGCTGTTGTCCTTCTTTATTGTCCTGAGGTTTCTTCCTCTTTTTTTTTAGGGAGTTGTTCCTTATCCGATGAGAGGGTCTAAGGACAGGATGTTGTGTTGCTGTTAAGCCCACTGAGGCAAGTTTGTAATTTGTGATATTGGGCTATACAAATAAAATTGACTTGACTTCTCCTCCCTTTGATTGGCTGGTGCACTGTTTGGGCGTCTTCTTGGCTTTGACAAACGTCCGGTTAGGACAACCACACTTAACCAAGGCCTGTTTAATGTGGGATTTCTCCCCTTCCCTGGCCACTGTGTCAGTAGGGACATTGTCAGCTCAGTGGTACAGCATCCTGATGACTCCTAGTTTGTGTGCCAGTGGGTGATGAGAGTCAAACCTTAAGTACTGATCAGTATGTGATGGTTTACGGTAAACATCAACAATCAAATGTCCCCCATCACCAAGTGCAATTTCACAGTCTAAGAAGGCTAACCTGTCACTTTTCACATTCTTCCCGGTGAACTTGATGTGGTTAGCCACAGAGATAATGTAGTTGGTGAAATGTAGTAAGAGACCATCTATGTGAAGAGAGAATGACCATCCTTGAACTGGGGGGGGGGGGTAAGAGTACATCTGTCGCCATCTTACAATGCTGTCTGTGAATGTTCTCATTCATCCAGGTCATGATTATCCAAAGGTTATCCAAAGGAGTTGAATCAAGTGCAACTGGATATATACCAAGATATATACCAAGTCCAGTTGCACTTGATTCAACTCCGTTGGATCTTACAATTCTGTGATTGAAAACACTCCCAAATCCTCTGTGAATAGTACACATGGTCATTGCAACTCTAATTAATGGTCACTGCAATTTGCACATGAAACTGGTCGTTTTCGGTAGTTATGCCACTGTATTGTTTATAAAGGGTGGGGATACCTGCAGGCTGAGTGATGAAATGTAAATGTCCACAAACGTTGTATCCAGATGAACTGATTCAACCTTCTTTGATTCTCTTACCTGTATTACTGAGCACGCATGGAGACAGAACATGGTGAGAGTTTTCACCAGGACATTGCGACAATGGAAAAGAGGTATCAGGACAAATGGAATCCATCAACGCTGGACACTGACACGAGGCACCAGATGTTGAGTACAAACGAAAATCAGCTGCACAAAAATCAAACTATCACAACGTGTCAACGTCGCTAAACGCGTTAAATTCAATAAAAGTTGTTTTAATGTTTCTCCAAATTCCTACGTGATACAGCAAATCTGACATTATTTTTGTGTTCAGCTTGACATGTATCATAATCTCTAAAAATGCATTTCAGGGAGCAAAACGTTTCTAAAAAAAATGTGTTGTCCCATCAATTAATTGACTGTTTATCCCACGAAAAGCAGACACGTGTGTAATTAGACACAGTAGATGCGGGTTTTTACAACAGCTCTCTAAAGCATCACGTTTAGCTAACGACAACAACGGCAAACTTGTTGCAAGGCATGAAAACTCGTCGGGAGACGCTGACGCCAAATTATAACCTGACCTAGCTCGTTCAGTAGTAGCAGCAGCCCCCAAAATAGCACATAAGCAACAATATCTGTCCGTGTGTGTGTGTGTGTTGATATAACGTATTGTTGTGAAACATTGTGTTGTTTTACCTTTCCAACCGTCCTGTTCTTACGTCCCATCTCGGTTACTCGGCTGCGGCGACACCATAACGACGACAGTAAGCTAACGTTAGCTTTGCCTGAGGGTTGTTTGTATTGCCTCGCTGGTCCGAGGTATCGCGAGAAAATGCGGTAATTCGTTCTACGGCAGCCGTATGGGATCCATTTAGTAGAAGGGAAACCACGGGCAGCGCGCGTTGCCAGATGTGCGATCATTTTGCCCTCTGTACTATCAATAATGACAAAAAGTCCCATAATGTACGATAACACCGTAGACTGTGTGTAATTATACATTTTTTCCATTGAATAGGCCAGATGGATTTTTATAGCTGTTGTCATAGTTTAGGTCAGATTGTTATTTATTGATGTTTCAGGGCAGATTACTAAATTCATTGTTGCTGAATAGATGAAATCCATATTCATTATGTTGTTGTCATATAGGCCAGATTGCTATTTATATCCACTGTTTTAAATAGATCCGATTGTATTTATAACTTTTGAGATTGGTTTTCTGATGTATTGTCATGTTTTTACTATGTCTTGATTGTTCTTTGTCTGACTGTCCAATAGTTTTCCTATGTGTTGTTGTGTTTTTACTTCTGTAATAATTGCTGTTTGTTTGCCTGCCCAGGGACTGCAGATGCAAATTAGCTGCCAGCTAACTCTGGTGCAATTGCAAAATTGTGCGTTGTCCCTGTCAAATAAACAATAAGAAAGAAAGAAAAATAATTTGGTCATTTTGCGACACCTCGTATTAGGAGTGGTAGGCCTATTCAGTCTTGGCCACCGTCATTGGTCTCGGCTATCCCAATGTACTTCATTTCCCAACAAGCCCTGAATGTGTTTCCGCATCAAGATCACGTTCTCCCGCCGATCACGTTCACGCCTGCGCATTCGCTCATTTGAAGTGCTGGTGGCTACGAGAAAGGTGAACGTTTTGAACACGAAAACACGAAATGAGTGCCGGAGAGAAAGGTGGGATTCGCACGGGAGAGGCGAAGAGGAGGGCAGAGTCGGTGTTGTGGATCACCCTAAAACTAAACCAACCAACGTACAGACAGACAGCAATGGGAAAGCGACCCCAATTTTACTGGGTGGCTAAAGCCTGTCACAGGCTGTGATACTGTAAACTCTTAATAAGACACGTTAGCCCCTAGCTGACGGGTCTGACCCTTTAGCCGAGCGGTTAGTGATGTCGCCTTGTGGTGCAGGACACCCCGTATCGAATCCCGCACCGGGCAAGAAAATAACCGGTTACACTCCCGATTCTAGTCTCCCCACTTTCTCCCGATTTCAGGTGAGCATGCGCAAACGATGCGCCCTGTGATGGCCTGGCGGCCTGTGCAGGGTGTCTCCTGCCCCCCAGTGACTGCTGAGATGGGCTACAGCGACCCTGAGAGCAGGATAAGCGGTTCGGATAATGAATGGAATGGATGCGCAAACGAGCCTGCCTGACGTACAAGTCCTGTTTACCACTGAACGTGTCTGAAGCTAAAAAGAAGAAATAAGCTTCTAAATTTCAGTCCACTTGGACAGAGACTTTCCCCTTTCTAACAGCGAGCCGCATCAGCAAACACCGCGTGTTAGCATAGAGCGCGGTGGGACACACAACATTAGCAAACATGCTAACGGCGCGAAACAAACAAGCCGTGGAGGCACAGCGGGGACACAATCGCTAGCATTGGCACGTTCATCGTGCCAGGTGTGTCGGAGGCTGATCAAGCCACTAAAGCTGAGGTGAAAATGGCTGTGCTAGTCGTCAAGAACAATATCTTTTAACCCCAGAAAATCTGAAAAAGAAAGGGGCATAACTGGTAGGGGTGTAACTTGTAGCAGGTGTAACTTTTACTTTTCTAAATCGTTTGCTAACCGCCATAAAATAGAAGACACTAAAGAAGAAGAAAATGGGGCCGCTCTGGTGGCCGAGCGGAATGCTTCGCCGTTCTTGAAGTCCACTCGTCATGTGGCTGGAGGTTCGTATCCCAGACTCGCCGCAACCGGTCACGGCCAGAGCGTCCACGGGGTAAGGCATTCATTAGGCCACCCTTACCCGAGGGATAGTGGGTGTAGATCGGTGTAGTGTTCGGGGACTCGTCGTTCTCCAGCGACCCCTCTGACCCGTCCGGGCGCCTGCAGCCAAGCAACTAAAAACATTCTCCCTACGCGGCCTGAAGGTAATGCAATCCATGCGAGGCTTCAGCGTGTAAAATAGCGAGAGCAGCCGACACGAGTTTGAAGGAAGCTGGTGTAACGACTATCTCCTTCCTGTGGAAACGTGAGCCAGGGGAATTATCCGACAAGAGTTCTGGCCATATGCCATTGGGCTAATCGGGTGGGATAAGGGGAAAAACTAGAAATAAATTTATTTTAAAAAAAGAAAGAAGATGAAGCGGGATGTTTTAAACAATTGGTTAAATAACTGGTTGAAAGTCATTCTGGAGAGTAATAATATAATAATAATAATTTGTAAACAGTAGATTGACGTTAGACACAGCTCAGGCCTTCGGTCCTCGCGCACGTTCGCTCGTCCAGGACCTGTTTGCTAGTCCAGCCCTCGCTCCTTAGACGCAGCTCGGGCCTTCGGCCCTCGCACCTTTACTGAACAACTCTGTCAACGTGGATTGTAAAAAACACACAGCTAAATAACTATAAAGCTAGCAACATATTGATACTGTACTACTACTACTACTACTCTTGGCTGCTCCCGTTAGGGGGCGCCACAGCGGATCATCTGTTTCCATTTCTTCCTGTCTTCTGCGTCTTCCTCTGTCACACCAGCCACCTGCATGTCTTCCCTCACCACATCCATTAACCTCCTCTTTGGCCTTCCTCTTTTCCTCTTCCCTGGCAGCTCCATATTCAGTATCCTTCTCCCAATATAACGAGCATCTCTCCTCCACACAAGTCCAAGCCATCTCCATCTTGCCTCTCTTGCTTTGTCTCCAAACCGTCCAACCTGAGCGGTCCCTCTAATATAATCACTCCTAATCCTGTCCTTCTTCGTTACTCCCAGTGAAAAATCTTAGCATCTTCAACTCTGCCACCTCCAGGTCCGCCTCCTGTCTTTCATCAGTGCCACTGTCTCCAAACCATACAACATAGCTGGTCTCACTACCACCTTGTAAACCTTCCCTTTAACTCTTGCTGGTACCCTTCTGTCGCAAATCACTCCTGACACTCTTCTCCACCCACTCCACCCTGCCTGCACTCTCTTCTTCACCTCTCTCCTGCACTCCCCGTTACTTTGGACAGTTGACCCCAAGTATTTAACCTCAAATGCATTTGTCACCTCTACTCCTTGCATCCTGACCATTCCACTGTCCTCCCTCTCATTAACGCATAGATATTCTGTCTTGCTCCTACTGACTTTCATTCCTCTTCTCTCCTGTGCATACCTCCACCTCTCCAGGCTCTCCTCAACCTGCACCCTACTCTCACTACAGATCACAATGTCATCCGCGAACATCATCGTCCATGGAGACTCCTGCCTGGTCTTGTCCGTCAACCTGTCCATCACCATTGCAAACAAGAAAGGGCTCAGAGCCGATCCTTGATGTAATCCCACCTCCACCTTGAACCCATCTGTCATTCCAACCGCGCACCTCAACATTGTCACACTTCCCTCATACATATCCTGCACCACTCCTACATACTTCTCTGCAACTCCTGACTTCCTCATACAATACCACACCTCCTCTCTCGGCACTCTGTCATAAGCTTTCTCTAAATCTACAAAGACACAATGCAACTCCTTCTGGCCTTCTCTATACTTCTCCATCAACATTCTCAAAGCAAACGTCACATCTGTGGTGCTCTTTTGTGGCATGAAACCATACTGCTGCTCGCTGATCATCACCTCTCCTCTTAACCTAGCTTCTATTACTCTTCCCCATATCTTCATGCTGTGGCTGATCAACTTTATACCTCTGTAGTTGCTACAGTTCTGTACATCGCCCTTGTTCTTGAAAATCGGTACCAGTATGCTTCTTCTCCACTCCTCGGGCATCCTCTCACTTTCCAAGATGGTGTTAAACAATCTAGTTAAAAACTCCACTGCCATCTCTCCTAAACACCACCATGCCTCCACAGGTATGTCATCAGGACCAACTGCCTTTCCATTCTTCATCCTCTTCATAGTTGCCCTCACTTCCTCCTTGCTAATCCACTGAACTTCCTGATTCACTATCCCTACATCATCCAACCTTCTCTCTCTCTCATTTTCTTCATTCATCAGCCCCTCAAAGTATTCCTTCCACCTTCTTAGCACACTCTCCTCGCTTGTCAGCACATTTCCATCTCTATCCTTGATCGCCCTAACTTGCTGTACATCCTTCCCAGCTCGCTCCCTCTGTCTAGCCAATTGGTACAAGTCCTTTTCTCCTTCCTTAGTGTCTAACCTGTCATACAACTCACCATACGCCTTTACTTTGCCTTTGCCACCTCTCTCTTTGCTTTACACTGCATCTCCTTGTACTCCTGTCTACCTTCTTCATCTCTCTGACTATCCCACATCTTTGCCAACCTTTTCCTCTGTATACTTTGCTGTGCTTCCTCATTCCACCACCAAGTCTCCTTGTCTTCCTTCCTCTGTCCTGATGACACACCAAGTACCTTCCTAGCTGTCTCCCTCACTATTTCTGCAGTTGTTGCCCAGCCATCTGGCAACTCTTCACTACCACCCAGTGCCTGTCTTAACTCCTGCCTGAACTCCACACAACAGTCTTCCTTCTTCAACTTCCACCATTTGACCTTCGGCTGTGTCTTCACTCGCTTCCTCTTCTTGGTCTCCAAAGTCATCCTACGGACCACCATCCGATGCTGCCTAGCTACGTTCTCCCCTGTTACCACCTTGCAGTCTCCAATCCCTTTTAGATCGCGACTTCTACGTAAGATATAGTCCACCTGTGTGTACTTTCCTCCACTCTTCTTGAAATATGTATTCACCACAGCCATTTCCATCCTTTTCACAAAATCCACCACCATCTGTCCTTCCACATTTCTCTCCTTGACTCCATACCTTCCCATCACCTCCTCATCACCTCTGTTCCCTTCACCAACATGTCCATTGAAGTCCGCTCCAATCACCACTCTCTCCTCCTTGGGTACCCTCTCCACCACGTCGTCCAACTCACTCCAGAATTCTTCTTTCTTGTCCATCTCACACCCAACTTGCGGGACATATGCGCTGATAAATTCAGCAATACACCTTCGCTTTCCAGCGTCATACTCATCACTCTGTCTGACACTCTCTTCACCTCCAGCACGCTCTTGACATACTCTTCCTTCAGGATTACCCCTACCCCATTTCTACTCCCATTCGCACCATGGTAGAAGAGTTTGAACCCACCTCCGATACTCCTGGCCTTACTCCCCTTCCACCTGGTCTCTTGCACACACAGTATGCCTACCTTTCTTCTTTCCATCGTGTCAGCCAGCTCTCTCCCTTTACCAGTCATAGTGCCAACATTCAAAGTTCCAACTCTCACCTCCACACGCCTACCCTTCCTCCTCTCTAGCTGCCTCTGGACATGCCTTCCCTCTCACCTTCTCCTTCGCCCAACAGTAGCATAGTTTCCACCGGCACTCTGCTGGTTAACAGTACCCGGGCCTCGATCCGGTTCTTATTTATGATCCGCATATTTGATTTGGCAAAGATTTTACGCCAGATGCCCTTCCTGACGCAACCCTCCCCATTTGTCCGGGCTTGGGACCGGCACTAAGAATGCACCGGCTTGTGCATCCTCAGTGGCTGGGTTAACATATTGATACTGTACCCGAGCAGGAATGGAACCGGAAGTGGGTGGTGGGCGCGGATTGTAGTGGTGACGTTACTATCAAAGTGGGCGTGGATTGTACTTGGTCGGCGATTGTATTAAGTGGCCGCGTATTGTAGTCTTCTGCAGGACTCAGACAGGTACTGTTGGAAAATCTAATCACAGCCTAATGTTGACAGGTACGATACTTCCGCATTTCCCATCTGGCAGCATTCTTTAATTATCACTGTGTGTTTTCGGTGTCATCTGCAAACATCTATGATTATATCCTCGGCTTTGTATTACT
>NW_026611115.1:90000-92500 GCF_029633865.1 Lampris incognitus
ATATCCTTTTGTTTACGGTTCCCTCTGTTTAACCGAGCCACCGGCAGTGAATTAGCAGTAGAGTAAGTAGACCTTTGCTTAGAGGTGATTCTCAGCTGAGAGAGAGAGCATACAGAGCACACACACACAGAGCACCACCAAGAGAAACAGTTTAGAAGGCTGCCGTGCACGATTTTCTATGTTTACTACTACGACTTTCGGCTTCTGCCGTTAGGGATCGCCACAGCGGATCATCCGTTTCCATGTCTTCCTGTCTTCTGCGTGTTCCTCTGTCACACCATCCACCTGCATGTCTTCCCTCACCACATCCATAAACCTCCTCTTTGGCCTTCCTCTTTTCCTCTTTCCTGGCAGCTCCATATTCAGCATCCAAACCGTCCAACTTGAGCAATCGTTCCTAATCTTGCTCTTCTTCGTTACTCCCAGTGAAAATGTTAGCATCCTCAACTCTGCCACCTCCAGCTCCGCCTCCTGCTGTCTTTTCGTCAGTGCCACTGTCTCTAAATCATATAACGTAGCTGGTCTCACGAACATCTTGTTAACCTTCCCTTTAACTGTTGCTGGTACCCTTCTGTCCTGACACTCTTCTCCACCCACTCCACCCTGCCTGCCCGTCTGCCTGCCTGCCTGCCTGCCTGCCTGCCTGCCTGCCTGCCTGCACTCTCTTCTTCACCTCTCTCCTGCACTCCCCGTTACTTTGGACAGTTGACCCCAAGTATTTAAAGTGAAATGCCTTTGTCACCTCCTCACGCGTAGGTATTCCGTCTTGCTCCTACTGACTTTCATTCCTCTTCTCTCCAGTGCATACCTCCACCTCTCCAGGTTCTCCTCACAATGAACTGCACCCTACTGTCGCTACAGATGACAATGTCATCCGCGAACATCATCGTCCATGGAGACTCCTGCCTGATCTTGTCCGTCAACCTGTCCATCACCGTTGCAACCAAGAAAGGGCTCAGAGCCCATCCTTGATGTAATCCCACCTCCACCTTGAACCCATCTGTCATTCCAACCACGCACCTCAGCATTGTCACACTTCCCTCATACATAGCCTGCACCACTCCTACATACTTCTCTGCAACTCTTGACTTCCTCCTACAATATCACACCTCCTCTCTCGGCACCCTGTCGTATGCTTTGTGTAAATCTACAAAGACACAATGCAACTCTTTCTGGCCTTCTCTATACTTCTCAATCAACCAACCTTTTCTCTCTCTCTCTCTCTCTCTCTCTCTCTCTCTCTCTCTCTCTGTCTCTCTCATTTTCTTCATTTATCAGCCCGTCAAAGTAGTCCTTCCACTTCGTAGCACACTCTCCTCGCTTGGCAGCACATTTCCATCTGTATCTTTGATCGCCCTAACTTGTCGCACATCCTCGGCAGCTCGGTCTCTCTGTCTAGCCAATCTGTACAAGTCTTTTTCTCCTTCCTTAGTGTCTAACCTGTCATACAGCTCACCGTACGACTTTTCCTTTACCTTTGCCACCTCTCTCTTTGCTTTACGCTGCATCTCCTTGTACTCCTGTGTACTTTCTTCATCTCTCTGACTATCCCACTTCTTCTTTGCCAACCTTTTCCTCTGTATACTTTGCTCTACTTCCTCCTTCCACCACCACCACCACCACCGCCAAGTCTCCTTGTCTTCCTTCCTCTGTCCCGATGACACACCAAGTACATTCCTAGCTGTCTTCCTCGCTATTTCTGCAGCGCTTGCCCAGCCATCTGGCAACTCTTCACTACCACTCAGTGCCTGTGTTAACTCCTGCCTGAACTCCACACAACAGTCTTCCTTCTTCAACTTCCACCATTTGATCTTCGGCTGTGTCTTCACTCGCTTCCTCATGTTGGTCTCCAAAGTCATCTTACAGACCACCATCCGATGCTGCCTAGCTACGTTCTCCCCTGTCACCACCTTGCAGTATGCAATCCGTTTTACATCGCGCCTTCTACACAAGATATAGTCCACCTGTGTGCACTTTCCTCCACTCGTATACGTCGTCACCCTGTGCTCCTCCCTCTTCTTGAAATATGTATTCACCTCAGCCATTTCCATCCTTTTCGCAAAATCGAACACCATCTGTCCTTCCACATTTCTCTCCTCGATTCCATACCTTACCATCAACTCCTCATCACCTCTGTTCCCTTCAGCAACGTGTCCATCGAAGTCCGCTCCAATCACCACTCCCTCCTCCTTGGGTACCCTTTCCACCACGTCGTCCAACTCAACTCCAGAATTCTTCTTTTTCGTCCATCTTACACCCGACTTGCGGGGCATATGCGCTGATAACCGTCAGCAATACACCTTCGATTTCCAGCTTCATAATCCTCACTCTGTCTGACACTGTGTTCACCTCCAGCACGCTCTTGACATACTCTTCCTTCAGAATGACCCCTACCCCATTTCTCCTCCCATTCGCACCATGGTAGAAGAGTTTGAACCCACCTGCGATACTCCTGGCCTTACTCCCCTTCCACCTTGTCTCTTGTCACCTTTCTTCTTTC
>NW_026611115.1:102500-105000 GCF_029633865.1 Lampris incognitus
GCACACACACACAGAGCACCACCAAGAGAAACAGTTTAGAAGGCTGCCGTGCACGATTTTCTATGTTTACTACTACGACTTTCGGCTTCTGCCGTTAGGGATCGCCACAGCGGATCATCCGTTTCCATGTCTTCCTGTCTTCTGCGTGTTCCTCTGTCACACCATCCACCTGCATGTCTTCCCTCACCACATCCATAAACCTCCTCTTTGGCCTTCCTCTTTTCCTCTTTCCTGGCAGCTCCATATTCAGCATCCAAACCGTCCAACTTGAGCAATCGTTCCTAATCTTGCTCTTCTTCGTTACTCCCAGTGAAAATGTTAGCATCCTCAACTCTGCCACCTCCAGCTCCGCCTCCTGCTGTCTTTTCGTCAGTGCCACTGTCTCTAAATCATATAACGTAGCTGGTCTCACGAACATCTTGTTAACCTTCCCTTTAACTGTTGCTGGTACCCTTCTGTCCTGACACTCTTCTCCACCCACTCCACCCTGCCTGCCCGTCTGCCTGCCTGCCTGCCTGCCTGCCTGCCTGCCTGCCTGCCTGCACTCTCTTCTTCACCTCTCTCCTGCACTCCCCGTTACTTTGGACAGTTGACCCCAAGTATTTAAAGTGAAATGCCTTTGTCACCTCCTCACGCGTAGGTATTCCGTCTTGCTCCTACTGACTTTCATTCCTCTTCTCTCCAGTGCATACCTCCACCTCTCCAGGTTCTCCTCACAATGAACTGCACCCTACTGTCGCTACAGATGACAATGTCATCCGCGAACATCATCGTCCATGGAGACTCCTGCCTGATCTTGTCCGTCAACCTGTCCATCACCGTTGCAACCAAGAAAGGGCTCAGAGCCCATCCTTGATGTAATCCCACCTCCACCTTGAACCCATCTGTCATTCCAACCACGCACCTCAGCATTGTCACACTTCCCTCATACATAGCCTGCACCACTCCTACATACTTCTCTGCAACTCTTGACTTCCTCCTACAATATCACACCTCCTCTCTCGGCACCCTGTCGTATGCTTTGTGTAAATCTACAAAGACACAATGCAACTCTTTCTGGCCTTCTCTATACTTCTCAATCAACCAACCTTTTCTCTCTCTCTCTCTCTCTCTCTCTCTCTCTCTCTCTCTCTCTGTCTCTCTCATTTTCTTCATTTATCAGCCCGTCAAAGTAGTCCTTCCACTTCGTAGCACACTCTCCTCGCTTGGCAGCACATTTCCATCTGTATCTTTGATCGCCCTAACTTGTCGCACATCCTCGGCAGCTCGGTCTCTCTGTCTAGCCAATCTGTACAAGTCTTTTTCTCCTTCCTTAGTGTCTAACCTGTCATACAGCTCACCGTACGACTTTTCCTTTACCTTTGCCACCTCTCTCTTTGCTTTACGCTGCATCTCCTTGTACTCCTGTGTACTTTCTTCATCTCTCTGACTATCCCACTTCTTCTTTGCCAACCTTTTCCTCTGTATACTTTGCTCTACTTCCTCCTTCCACCACCACCACCACCACCGCCAAGTCTCCTTGTCTTCCTTCCTCTGTCCCGATGACACACCAAGTACATTCCTAGCTGTCTTCCTCGCTATTTCTGCAGCGCTTGCCCAGCCATCTGGCAACTCTTCACTACCACTCAGTGCCTGTGTTAACTCCTGCCTGAACTCCACACAACAGTCTTCCTTCTTCAACTTCCACCATTTGATCTTCGGCTGTGTCTTCACTCGCTTCCTCATGTTGGTCTCCAAAGTCATCTTACAGACCACCATCCGATGCTGCCTAGCTACGTTCTCCCCTGTCACCACCTTGCAGTATGCAATCCGTTTTACATCGCGCCTTCTACACAAGATATAGTCCACCTGTGTGCACTTTCCTCCACTCGTATACGTCGTCACCCTGTGCTCCTCCCTCTTCTTGAAATATGTATTCACCTCAGCCATTTCCATCCTTTTCGCAAAATCGAACACCATCTGTCCTTCCACATTTCTCTCCTCGATTCCATACCTTACCATCAACTCCTCATCACCTCTGTTCCCTTCAGCAACGTGTCCATCGAAGTCCGCTCCAATCACCACTCCCTCCTCCTTGGGTACCCTTTCCACCACGTCGTCCAACTCAACTCCAGAATTCTTCTTTTTCGTCCATCTTACACCCGACTTGCGGGGCATATGCGCTGATAACCGTCAGCAATACACCTTCGATTTCCAGCTTCATAATCCTCACTCTGTCTGACACTGTGTTCACCTCCAGCACGCTCTTGACATACTCTTCCTTCAGAATGACCCCTACCCCATTTCTCCTCCCATTCGCACCATGGTAGAAGAGTTTGAACCCACCTGCGATACTCCTGGCCTTACTCCCCTTCCACCTTGTCTCTTGTCACCTTTCTTCTTTCCATCACGTCAGCCTGCTCTCTCCCTTTACTAGCCATAGTGCCAACATTCAAAGTTCCGACTGACTCTCACCTCCACACGCCTACCCTTCCTCCTCTCTAGCTGCCTCTGGACATGC
>NW_026611115.1:115000-117500 GCF_029633865.1 Lampris incognitus
CCGTGCACGATTTTCTATGTTTACTACTACGACTTTCGGCTTCTGCCGTTAGGGATCGCCACAGCGGATCATCCGTTTCCATGTCTTCCTGTCTTCTGCGTGTTCCTCTGTCACACCATCCACCTGCATGTCTTCCCTCACCACATCCATAAACCTCCTCTTTGGCCTTCCTCTTTTCCTCTTTCCTGGCAGCTCCATATTCAGCATCCAAACCGTCCAACTTGAGCAATCGTTCCTAATCTTGCTCTTCTTCGTTACTCCCAGTGAAAATGTTAGCATCCTCAACTCTGCCACCTCCAGCTCCGCCTCCTGCTGTCTTTTCGTCAGTGCCACTGTCTCTAAATCATATAACGTAGCTGGTCTCACGAACATCTTGTTAACCTTCCCTTTAACTGTTGCTGGTACCCTTCTGTCCTGACACTCTTCTCCACCCACTCCACCCTGCCTGCCCGTCTGCCTGCCTGCCTGCCTGCCTGCCTGCCTGCCTGCCTGCCTGCACTCTCTTCTTCACCTCTCTCCTGCACTCCCCGTTACTTTGGACAGTTGACCCCAAGTATTTAAAGTGAAATGCCTTTGTCACCTCCTCACGCGTAGGTATTCCGTCTTGCTCCTACTGACTTTCATTCCTCTTCTCTCCAGTGCATACCTCCACCTCTCCAGGTTCTCCTCACAATGAACTGCACCCTACTGTCGCTACAGATGACAATGTCATCCGCGAACATCATCGTCCATGGAGACTCCTGCCTGATCTTGTCCGTCAACCTGTCCATCACCGTTGCAACCAAGAAAGGGCTCAGAGCCCATCCTTGATGTAATCCCACCTCCACCTTGAACCCATCTGTCATTCCAACCACGCACCTCAGCATTGTCACACTTCCCTCATACATAGCCTGCACCACTCCTACATACTTCTCTGCAACTCTTGACTTCCTCCTACAATATCACACCTCCTCTCTCGGCACCCTGTCGTATGCTTTGTGTAAATCTACAAAGACACAATGCAACTCTTTCTGGCCTTCTCTATACTTCTCAATCAACCAACCTTTTCTCTCTCTCTCTCTCTCTCTCTCTCTCTCTCTCTCTCTCTGTCTCTCTCATTTTCTTCATTTATCAGCCCGTCAAAGTAGTCCTTCCACTTCGTAGCACACTCTCCTCGCTTGGCAGCACATTTCCATCTGTATCTTTGATCGCCCTAACTTGTCGCACATCCTCGGCAGCTCGGTCTCTCTGTCTAGCCAATCTGTACAAGTCTTTTTCTCCTTCCTTAGTGTCTAACCTGTCATACAGCTCACCGTACGACTTTTCCTTTACCTTTGCCACCTCTCTCTTTGCTTTACGCTGCATCTCCTTGTACTCCTGTGTACTTTCTTCATCTCTCTGACTATCCCACTTCTTCTTTGCCAACCTTTTCCTCTGTATACTTTGCTCTACTTCCTCCTTCCACCACCACCACCACCACCGCCAAGTCTCCTTGTCTTCCTTCCTCTGTCCCGATGACACACCAAGTACATTCCTAGCTGTCTTCCTCGCTATTTCTGCAGCGCTTGCCCAGCCATCTGGCAACTCTTCACTACCACTCAGTGCCTGTGTTAACTCCTGCCTGAACTCCACACAACAGTCTTCCTTCTTCAACTTCCACCATTTGATCTTCGGCTGTGTCTTCACTCGCTTCCTCATGTTGGTCTCCAAAGTCATCTTACAGACCACCATCCGATGCTGCCTAGCTACGTTCTCCCCTGTCACCACCTTGCAGTATGCAATCCGTTTTACATCGCGCCTTCTACACAAGATATAGTCCACCTGTGTGCACTTTCCTCCACTCGTATACGTCGTCACCCTGTGCTCCTCCCTCTTCTTGAAATATGTATTCACCTCAGCCATTTCCATCCTTTTCGCAAAATCGAACACCATCTGTCCTTCCACATTTCTCTCCTCGATTCCATACCTTACCATCAACTCCTCATCACCTCTGTTCCCTTCAGCAACGTGTCCATCGAAGTCCGCTCCAATCACCACTCCCTCCTCCTTGGGTACCCTTTCCACCACGTCGTCCAACTCAACTCCAGAATTCTTCTTTTTCGTCCATCTTACACCCGACTTGCGGGGCATATGCGCTGATAACCGTCAGCAATACACCTTCGATTTCCAGCTTCATAATCCTCACTCTGTCTGACACTGTGTTCACCTCCAGCACGCTCTTGACATACTCTTCCTTCAGAATGACCCCTACCCCATTTCTCCTCCCATTCGCACCATGGTAGAAGAGTTTGAACCCACCTGCGATACTCCTGGCCTTACTCCCCTTCCACCTTGTCTCTTGTCACCTTTCTTCTTTCCATCACGTCAGCCTGCTCTCTCCCTTTACTAGCCATAGTGCCAACATTCAAAGTTCCGACTGACTCTCACCTCCACACGCCTACCCTTCCTCCTCTCTAGCTGCCTCTGGACATGCCTTCCCCCTCTCCTTTTCCTTCGCCCAACAGTAGCCTAGTTTCCACCG